>NC_056603.1:21519671-21629671 GCF_018340385.1 Cyprinus carpio | reverse complement strand
GACAGTGTAAATGTAAACAATTATATATACTAAATGTGCAAAATAGGTATAGTGTAAATGTAGCAAATATGTACAGTAGTGAATGAAATTAATAAAGAATTCTATTTTAATTTTAAACTAGATAATAGTTGATTTAACTGGTCTACTATATCTCATTTAAAATGAATTGGACAATGATAACTAGTAAAACAATAGTAATAGCAATAGTAAAATGCTTACTGTAATCATACACGTAACACATGTGTGTGTGTGAGTATAGAGGTGACAGTAGGACAAAGACAAGCACCTGATACTCACTTCACCTTGACATATGCTACAGCCTCCTCTAACATGCTAATGATGAAGTGAGAGAGAGAGAGTAAGCGTGTAAAGAGCACAAGTACACAACTTCCTATTTAATTAACAAGCATCACCTTTCAGTGTGTGTTAACATTTACAAATGTCGCCAGTATCAATAAAATAATTTGATTTATAGAATTTATAGAAACTCTTTTGATGTAACTGAAAAGTGGTATACATCTGAACAGCTAAAAAAAAAACGTATTTTAACAATTTATGACGCTCAAAAAAAAAACAAAAAAAAAAACAAACAAAACAAAAAACTATTTTGCACAGTCAACCACCATTTATTTACATACACCTTAATTTCTCACTGCTCTTCTTTTTTCTCTTTTCATTCATGAAGATTCAACGCCCCCTCCTTTTGCCATCTCCTCTCAAAGTTTCCGTCTCAGCATACAGCTGCTTTCATTTTACATTCTCCTCTCATCCCTGCTGCTTGGTTGTTCCTGCAAGCAGAAAGTTGTTTTGTCATGCCGACAAGACTCTCTGTTTTCATTTGTGGACTACTTGCAATCTGCCTATAAATTCATCCTCTAAAGTTTGTCACTCAGTTTAAACTATCAAAGTCATGTGCTACTATTTCCATCTGACTAAAGCACAGTTGACTCACATATCTTTTGTCATACCTGTTTTTAATGACCCTTTTTTAATGACCCTTACCCTTAACAATGGAAATATATTTTTTAGATAAAATAAAATACTGGCAGCTCTGCTTAAGCTTACAGACATTGCACGCACTCCCACACACACTTCAGTATATATGGGTTTGAGCTCAGCAGTCTTGCAGAACAGCAGCAATTTACGAGCCTGTTATCTGTCAGTCTGTGTGTGTTCACGTCAGTGTCTGCATATGTGTCTTTGTATGCAATCCTGTGTATGTGTGTGTGTGTGTCTGTGTGTGTGTGTGAGGTCCTGAGAAAGTCTGAATCTCAGTCCTGCGTTCTGTCGTTGCTCTGATAAAGATAATGGAAACAGTGAGATTCGTGGAGCAACCAGACTTCAACACTATCAATGGAAAGACCTGTGTTTCCACGCCAGCTCAAACAGGTTCGTCCTTAAAAGCCACAGACCCATTAGATAAGACACTTTTGTTCATGATGACTACAACCAATCACTATATATATATATATATATATATATATATATATATATATATATATATATATATATACATATATATCAGTTTACCTTTGAGTCCCAAGTTATTGGAAAAAAACTTTTTAAAACAAGCCAAAAGACCAGCATGACCGGTTTGAGACATCAGACACCGGATAAGACTAAAAACTACACTGGTTAAAAATATTGTATTTTCAGATGTCAAAAATTGGTCTTCACATCAGTGGATGCTTAAATGAATTTGTTTGGCCATCTAAAGCAGGGCTGCCCATAATCTGTGGATGGACAACAGATGAAAAGAGGGTCAAATACACACTTGAGATTCATTCAGCACACACACACGTAACGTCTTTTGCCAGCGGCCACCTGTTGCTGTTCTTAAACACTACCTCATCCTGGCATCTCTCTCTCGAGTTGTGTTGACTCTCTCTCTCTAACAGTCCTTCTATACTAACCTGATCTCCAGATGTTATCGTACTCAGAGTGCACTGTTACTGTCCACAGCTGGCCACCTACCACACTCAACTACCATTTATAGACCCTCTCGAGGTAAAAAACAGCCGTTTTAGCTTACCGCCTCTATGGATGATAGCTCAAACAATGCCTACATTTCTGCCTGTACAGAAGGTTTGTAAAACTAGAGGGCAATATCTTCCCTCGGCACAATGCTCTGAAGCAGAAGATTTAATCACTCTGCGACTTTGGACATTTCCAATCACTTACAATGCCTTTTTTTGATCAAATTTAATTAATGGATTGCAATTACCTGAGCTGAAATTAGTAGCATTTAAATGCATCCATTTACTTGATTAAAGTTAGATGATGTGAGAAAGAGAGAAAGAGGTAAGCTAAGCCTGGAGGAACTGAGAAGAACAGAAAGAAAAGTAGAGGGGAGTCGGGTGTCAGTTGCACACAGTGAAGCAAGCTACAAAAAGCCACAGGTAAATAAATGACGAGGGACCGTCGTGTCACTTCCTTGTCGGTTGAGCTCGGCTGAATATCGTGTAAGGCTCAGTCATCATGCACTCTCAGATTCTCCGCGAAGAGCGCAGTCTGGTTACATCACTCAAAAACACTATTCTCGCTCTCCCTTCGCTATGTTCGTCATGTTTTCTGGTGAGTGTAACTTACACGTGAGAGAGATTTACAGGGTTCAGCTAAGTAAGGTGAAGCCAAGTGTGAGATACTGAACCCTGGCCCTCAACGATAATCACACGATTAGCATCAAAAGCTAACATCTGAATTATACCACCCTCGCTCAGAAAAGTCTCTTTTCCTTTCGCTCTTCTCTCTGAAAAGCAATATCTCATATCTCTTTATCTTTATCTACTAATTTGCTTTTTCTTTTTAGGGTCCAAACCAGCCAAAGACTGGGTGGAATGAAAATATCCAGAAGGCTTTAGAAAAGAAAGGAGAAGGTTCTGTCAAGTCCTGTTATCGGTTAATTGTGGGTGTTTGAGACTTTATGTCACATTTCAAAGAAGGAGCTGTTTTTTTTTAAATGGAGCTGTTTTATATTTCCATTATTACTTTAATGGAACATTAATACTAATATTACTGACTACATAAGGAGTTAAATATGTGTCCCACACCATCTTTAAAATTCTTAAAATGTTCTCCAGAATTGTGCCACTACAGAGCTCTCTCTTTCTCTTTTTTTGCCCTCATTTCTCATCCCTCTGTCCATCTCGTTATTTATTCAGTAAAATGGGAGATTGATCAGATAATTGCATTAGGAGGGGCAGGTTGGTCATAATCATGGTGGTATTGGCAGCTCGGGGCTGGAGGCTCAGCACTGACATTAACTCAGACTCAGCAGTCAGAGGTCAGCGCCACTGAGATTAAACTCTTCTCTCTTGATGGTCAGCATGGTTCGGGCCATTTTACAGCCTCACATCACCCCAACTGACCCCTTGATGACCACTTGACAAAATGGAGGGGAGGGTGAGGACAAAAGAGAGCTGACCAAGGAGGATGAGCGTTGAGATGAAAGGAGGAGGAGAGGTAACAGAGAGGAGAGGTAACGGCAGACGTGAAAAAAAAAGAAGAAAAAAAATTGCACAAAGACCGCTGCAGCATACCAAAGGAGTGAGGTCATGAGCACTCCTTTGCATCAAATTCATGCCATCAATGTACAGTATGCGTTTCAAACAAAGTTAATAGTGATCTTCTCAATTTTTTAAATCTCTTTTATTTTATTATTATTTTATTTTTTTTGTTAAATTCTGTCCATTGGGATCATTTTACAATTTAAACCAACAGAGACTGACTATATTAGAGTTATTAGACAAGGTCACTTCTTAAGTCATGACATACTTTACTGATAAAACGCCTCCGCTTCTCTCACATCTGCCCCCAACCTCTCTATGGAAGCAATTACATCATATTAAAAGGTCTAAAGAGGCATCTAAAGTACATCAGTAATCAGAGGACATCTCAAACACAACACAAATTAAACCCAAGGGGCTAATTGTTGCACAACTCATTCTAAAAAGATGGAAAATAATTGTAACCAGGAGGATGGAATATTCTGTGTACTTTTTTAGGAAAGTTATGGAGATTACAACAACATGTACATATTCAAGGATCCCCCAAAGCAAATTGACTGATACACAGATTAGATAATGTTTCTAATTTACTTGTTATGCATATATATCCTCAAATAGGGCTGGTTGAATAGTAGGGGTTGTAACAAGCACACTGGAATTTTACTTCAGCTATAAATGTAACACTTAAATGTAACACTGGGAGTAATTTAAGGCACAATGAACTCATTATTAATGTTTTAGATGTGTACAAGAAATACAATTCTCCTCTCCCAAAATAACAGACGATTTCAGTAACTAAAGTGAGTTTAAGCAAAATAAATGCTTAGTTTAGACTAAATAGTCTTATATAGTTTTATAAGAGGTGAATCAAACGTAATGCACTGTTGCATTTCACTGATGCCATTATGCATTAAAAGTTGTCTTTTTTGAGGTTTAAAGTAAAATAAAATATTTTGTATTAAGTAAAGCATTTCAGGGTGTAAAAAGTTAACTGATGTGTTAACATACATGCTAGAATACATGCAGACCTAAAAAAAAAAAAAAAAAAAAAAAAAATGTATTATCTTACTAAATAAAAACATAGATAAGAACTTTTTTTTGTCTTTTTTATTTCTGACCTCTAGAAGTAAATGAAGATTACTCAGCAATGATAAAATTTTTAGTCAGTTGACTGATGTATTCATCTTAGAAACACGCTGTTTGTGATATATTCATCTTTTGTTTTAACCACAATAATCTGAATAATTCATGTCATATCATATATAAATGTGCTTAACCAGTTTTTTTCTGTCAAAAAGTGTTGGGTGACTAATTTTGCTAATGTTGCCTCTGTCTGCTGTGCACACACAGTCTTTGTGTCTCGTGGGTGTGTGTTTAGGGTGAAAACATCTGCATTTAAACTATTCCCCTTCCTCAGGCTTGAATACAACCACTTGCTCAGCAGAGCAACAGGAAGCCAGCCATTTTTACAATAGCTGCACTTAAACATGCCAGAAAATGCCACTGCGCAGATGCATGCATGCAGATAAAGTACTGGGGATAACCTAAAAAATTATAATAAATGATTTTTTTTAGCTTCATCTCTTGAATAAGTGTGTATTGTACTGTGTCAGTGATTCATTCATCCATGTCAATCGTTCTTGTTTATTTGAGGTGAATGTGTTTTAAATTGCATGTTTTTAAAACAAGGGAGTAAAATGTTAACTGATGTGTTAACATAAATGCTTGAATACATGCAGAACTCCAAAACCTTTTTTATTATTATTATTACATCTACATGTGTGTCCACATGCTAGCATAATCAGTTTATACACACTGGTGTAATTCTTAATTCATTGTTACAGCTCAGCATTAAGACAACCCAGCTCCCTATGGATTTCAGCCCAACAGTTGGATGAAAAGTGTGTGTACACATGTGCCGTTTAGTTACTCAAACATTGTAAACTGTATAACTGAAGATTAGATCTGATTCATATAGAGTTTATTACCTGTCGATAAATCATTCAGCGCCTGCTGGGACGCTGAAGACTGACAGCGAGAGAATGGAGAGCAGAGGAGTGAGAGATGGCGACTGCATGAAAATACGTCATATTTGCTCTTGCAGATGATAAAAAAAAATAATCTGCAAAACCTTTGTTTCATATTTTATATAAAATGAATTAATATGGTTTGTCCATCTGGCTTCATTGTTTTGGTGTCCCTTTAATATGAGCATAATTTAATCTTTGAGGACTCATGGTGACACCGCAATAAAATTATGGAAAATTGGATGACTGACCCATGACCTTTTAAAACAAACCAGCTCATTCTTCAAACTCTTCTTCAAATAAAAGCTTTTCGTCTATTCATCATCTCACGGTAAGCAGACATGTTAAGTAGTTCTACGTTCCTGTGAGTCATAAACTAGAGCATCTACTCTGCAGGTCTTCACCTTACAGCAAAGAACAGCATCAGTCAAACAACAGGACTCCAGTACACACATACACATGTATAAGCAGAGGTTGGACAAGCCTTTCCTGCACACTCACAATTTCAACAATCCCCCCACTTCTCGTCTCTCCTCAGGGGCTAATGTAACCCCTCACGGGGCACAGGTCTTTATTTACATGCTTTACAAGTCACTTACGCCTTCTCACCTGATAAGGTCAGAGTTCAGCGCGATGTGGGCGCCCTCGGGCTGCAGGGCCTGTGTGAGAAGTATTTAGCCATTTTATTACGACTGGTCCCTGGCTGTTTTTATGTAAAGTTTAAAGAGATATACTTTACAAGGACAGGGTGTCTGATCAAAACCAAAGTAACGACCTCAACCATAATCTGCAATTTGAAAAGGTAAATCTTAATTTGTTAAATATGTTAAATTAAATTGTTTGATATAATTTGACAGAAAATTTCTCAGAAAAATAAAATAAAACAAATGTAAAAAAACGGTTCATGAGATTAATCCTTTTGACCACCACAGTTTTTTTTATTTTAGGGGTTTGCACCCTTAAGACTTTTGAAAACAGCTGTTCCTAGCGACATATGTGACACATTCACTCTTACCAGAAGACGCCATGGTGGTTAACAAATGTTGAAAACTAATACTTTTTGTTTGCATTTGATCTGGAAACCTCAGTGTTAGTCATAGCCACTTCCTCCTGTAACACCATACGAACGTACATGGGTATTTTGGCAGACACATAAACATGATCTTGACCATGCCTTTTGTTCATGCACAAATGGCCTGGAATCCATCTGGTATATAACCATTACAGTAAAATGGCATTCCCTGACTGGAAATGGAAGAAGGGGACTTAAAGCATGATTACTTAAAAATCACAACTTGAGATTAGTTGTAGGTATCATATTTAATCATCTATATAATATATAATTTCTAATATTTTAAAAAAAAGGTTCAATTTAATTAATGAGTTTTTTTTATTTTATTTTAATATTCAACTTTAAACAGCTTACCCCAGATCTTTCAAGATTTTAAAACTAGTGAAAATGTGCAGCTTTCTTTGAAGAACAATGCTGTTATTCATAGTGCTCAACTGCTGTAGATCAGTGCGCATATGTGTGTAGATAGTCGGGGTGCTGATAATGCTGTAAACCCCGGGTAACTCACTCTGCCTCCTAGTCAGTGTGGCCCATTTAAAAGCCTTTGATCCAACCCGGGGTGAATGAGTCACTGACTAATACACACACACAGACACAGACACACAGACACACACACACTCACTCACTCACACACATACAGACACACACACACATACAAAGCACCAGCATACTCTCACATACAGCATGGAAACCAATGATGAAACACACACACACACAGAATGAATTTACCATTGTCCACAGGAAAACACCTCTGCCAACCAACTATGACTTCAAAACAAGTGTATCTGTGACGATACTAAAACACACAGATACAAACGGAAAGAGCGAGAGAGACCCTGAAGGACAGGTCTGCTCCCGGGGGAAGGCCATTAGCTCAGGCCTGTGTTTCATTAGTCTGAATAGTTTAACATTTTAACATGCCACTGCAATGTGTGTGAGATCAACAGCTACAGACCTGACACCTTCTCATCAACATCTCCACAGGAGTCTCTCTCTCTCTCTCTCTCTCACACACACACACACACACACACACACGAAATTGCAGCAAACCAATCCTTCACATACAGAATATCACCTATATATATATATATATATATATATATATATATATATATATACACACACACACACAAAACACTAAGTTGTCAGTGCATTTCTGGCGTAAATATTCAGAAGCATGCATGTGATTTACTGAAATTTGCAAAACACATCAGTACTGGTTGAGATAGTAAAGGTTTTTTTGCATTGTACTAAAAAAATAGCTAAAAAGATAATTAATGTAAAAACAACGTTCAGACACTGTTTTAAAAAAAAGAAAAACTGTGTAAAGGTGGGGGGATAAAAGAAAACTGGCAGAAAGAAAGTCATTATTCTCTCTGTGGCTATGGATAAGATTATATTGGATTAGAAGAATTTTGCAATGCAAATGAAAGCTGGTGAAATCAATAAACTCTGTTCAACTCAATATGCAAACTAATTAAGAGGTAATATAATCAAAGTAGAATAACATGGGGAGCGAGGGTTCTTTAGAGAGAAAACCCAATCAAATCTTTTTATGAGAAAGATAAAATCTAAAGCGATCTATCTTTGTACAAATGATGACCTGCTCTTTGTGCTAGCTTAATAAAGGAGGCTTGTCTTAAGAGGTTGTATTCAATGTGCATATTCCAATCAATATGAATTACATAGTCTCTTATCTATGGTATCACCAGCAGACGGCTAAACTAATTAATGTTGTATTGAGTGTTTAAACTCAATTATTTTCCAAAGTCACAGAAAGACACAGAGAAATGTTCTGCTCTTTGGGAATACAGGCCCTGAGTTGTTGTGTAGCGGTATAGAGAGTGCTTGTTCTCCCAGCCTGACGTCGTCTAATGATTTTAAATAATTATGAAGCTAGGCTGATAATTGATGCTATTGCACTCTTGAACAATTGTGAGATTTTTGCACTTCTTGTGTTTTTGAACAGGATGATGCAATCATTTAAAACCTGTTTGTTGATACTAGAGTCTTTGTGTTTTATGGTAAGGTCTGCTAACCACTTCTCTCTCACACACGCACACACACACACACACACACACACACACACACGTTCTGTCGCTTTTCCATCTCGCTTATTCCAGCTGATAGCCCATTTTCTAATGCTAATGGCAGTATGTGTAGGAGCGGGAGATGTGAGCATCTTTGTGGTATGAGCGCATAGTTTGTTCGTCCGTTTGTGTGTGTGTGAGTGTGTGTTGGCCTGTATCTAATGTGCTCTGACAACAGAGACAGATCTGATTCAGTAGGGGACTGGATGTGGGGTAAGTGTGTAGCCACCCTCAATAGACTTGTTAAAGATTCTTATCACTCACTCACTCACTCTATCTCTCTCTCTCTCACACACACACACACACACAGACAAACACAAAGCCATTCATGACACAAGGTATTCACAGACATGACGCACACAAACACACACTCTCATGAAGTTTGTTTCCTCTATTCTCTGTGCAGTCACCCAATGCGTCACTCATTACTCATTAACCAGGTTCACCATGCCTGTATTAAACATCAGAATTTCTGTATGTTAATAATTAGCAAATATTATAATGTATTATAAAACAGTTAGTTCAGGTCCTCTAAATGCGAACCCCATTCTAACTGTGTTGATATTCAGTTTTTGTGGTTTGCATCGCTCTCTATAACTGATTAGCATTCCAGAAACATTTGTTGTATTTTATTCTTTTTATTGTGAAGAAAATTGTGCTATAATGAAAATTTGTTAATTTATTCAGTGCAGTGGCATGATTGCAGTTGTGATGAAGTTTAAAGGGCACCTTTATAGACATAGACATGATAATCAAAACCAAACAGATGTTTTTTTGTTTTTGTTTTTTTTAGCAGTTACGAGCTGTAAAGGCACTTCTCTACAGAGTGGGCGAACTATGATGTCAGAACCCAGAAGAGCAATTCGCCACGGGTTCCTTTGAGATTTTCCTATGGGGTTTTATAATGGGTTTTTTGGTTTTTTAGATAAATAAAGCCAGTGGTAAACATAACTTGACGATACTTTTACATTTTGTTCTACATCGTAAAAATTAGCATTTTCAAAATTATTTAATAAATGATCTGTGGGGTATTTTGAGTTGAAACATCACAGACACATTCTGGGGACACCTGAGACTTATATTACATAATGTAAAAAGGGGCATAATAGGTGCCCTTTAAAGCATATTATGTCAGAATTAAACAACAACAACAATACAGTAAAATAATATTATTAGAGTTAAATTATTATAATTTAGAGTAAGTATAATTTATATTATATTATATTATATTATATTATATTATATTATATTATATTATATTATATTATATTATATTCAGTAAATTTCTCTCTTGAACAGTTAAAAAGTGGTCGTAATGCAGGCATGCAATTCTTCTAGGTAAAACACTGGCTTCAGAAAATTATCTAAAAAATAGTTGATGACTACAGTACACTTAACTTATATCTGGAAAAAAATCTGGAAACCACACAAGGTGATCTGTGTGTAATTTGTTATGTTTTAGTTTTAGTTTACATTTTCCTTATAACTTTTTTTTCTTGTTCATTCTCAGCTTTTAACAAGAACTTTGGGCAGCATGTGTGTCTAAGATGTTGCGATTTGGCAAGACTGGTGTTTGCTAGTTCCTCCACGACTGTGTGTGTGTGTGTGTGTGTGTGTGTGTGTGTGTGTGTGTGTGTGTGTGTGTGTGTGGATGCACAGCTAGGTATGCAACGTGTATGTATGTGTGCTAATGGTGAGAGTGTGTGTCTGAGTGTGTGTGAGGTCTGAGGTGTCATGTGACAGCTGTACAGGATGGCATTTCTTTGACACTAAAGAGTGTGAGCAGCCCTCCAGAATTTAAAATTCAGATTTCAGATTCTGTGCATATGTCGATACGGCAGTCACATCCGCACTGTGAGACTGCCCTTCCTTGCCAGGCAATCTGTTCATCTCCAGCCCTTCATTAGTTCTCATCTCTTCCCTCTCTCTCCTGGTCTCACACTTATTTTAGCTACTTTGTAGTTGTACTTATTCTGATTATGTAGCAACTTTTTTTTTCTCCTAAACAGCACATTTAAGTGATTATTTAATGCTACATTCACAGTCTGATAGAGTTAATGATTTAAAAAAAAAACAGTTGACTTAACACTTAGTATGTGTTCTTGATGTAAGCACAAAGACCAAAAAAAAAAAAAGAATCTGTTTAAATAGAGAGAAAGAGGAACAGACCAGAATATTTTTTTTTTTTAAGACATTCTAACTTAGTTTTGTTATTGATCCACAATTTTACACACCATGTTTTTCCCTATAATGTTTGTGTGAATGCAACTACAATGTTGACAGGAAATACTGTAACAACCCTCATCAACCTATCCTGGCTCAATGGAACAGTTTAACACACAGAGCCGCTTTTCTCATGTCACCTCAGGGTACATGATTAACTCCCATTAAAGAGGTCTGTTGCCGATGGTTACCAATGCCGAGATGGTGACCCCACTGAATGTCTGTTGGTGGTGTGGTATGGACACACACACACACACTAGCCAAACATGCACACTCCTATAAAAGCACATAAATCCTGACATAGACAAAAGTAATTTACAATAAATATATTTTTCTTCAGTGTTTAACCATCATTTGGCAGTGCTTTCACTATTGGTGGTATATGTACGGTAGTTTCGGAAGCTCACATACTGCGAGACTCCACAAGAAAATACGTCAGCTTCTTTCTGGATTAATCACAACAAAAGCAAGTACAGAAAAGGAGGGAAAGAGAGTAAATTAAGTAACTCTTACTGAATGATGTCATGAATATATTTAGGGGATTTGCTTATGACACGTATGTCAATGAATGCACATACATTTCAAAACATTTAAGATTTGTATTGTGTTTTATTTCATTGCCACTGGAATATTTAAAACAATGATTTTTTTTTTAATTAATAATATATCCTGAGAAATTGTATATAGATTTGATTTAGCACTGTATTTCACAAATCTATGTGTGAGTGTCTTTCACTGTATTTTTACTCTCTGTGTGGGCCTTTATTCACCTGACTTACCCAAGAGATTCTCTTTATCTAAAAAAAAAAAAAAAAAAAAGAAGGTTATTTCATTCAGCCGTCTGGCTTACAGCTTTGAATATAACTGGCTCCATCTTTCCCTCACAGAATTCATGCTTCACTTCACTCCAATAAAAGCTGGGCCTGGCCTGCTGCAGAATGGACCCTAGTGACTGTTTGGAGGCTATTGAGAACGTTCTCCGTTTCATACAGTCCCACTTACAGCTCAACGTTTTCATTAATGGTGGTGAGCGCATTAACCCAGGCCAGCACCCAATTACTGCCAACAAGGGACTGATCCGTCTCAGAGCGCAATCTGAAAATGTTGTCATGCAAAAACAGAGCAGAAAGAGAGAGAATTAGAGAAAGAGAGGGAGGAGGTGGAGGAGAGGATGGAATTCTTTCATTAATTTAACACTCATTAAAGCTTGGGAGGTAGAGCTGATTTTAAGTCCATTAGTTCTGAATGCAGGTGACACTGACAGGACCTCTGAGATTCCTCAATCTGACCGAGTGGGGTGTTGTTAAAAAAAATTAAAAAAAAAAAAAAACTTTTTTTTTGTATACCTCTTCTTCCTCCCTATCTCTGCCTGTCCATGTCTCTGTCTTTCTCATCCCTGTAGGAAAATGTACCAAATCGCCATCCATATTTAATCACTGCCATCTGACATCACTTAGGGGTTATGTTACAGAAATGTAGAAGTCAGGGTAGAGTTACATTAATATATAATCGAAAAACAAAAATACAAAATGCTTTGAAGTGTCTCAAGACAACTGTGCCTTTTGAAGACCCTATCAAATTAGCATGGACCACCTGAGAAATTCCTCAGATATGTAAAAGTGATTATTGGGAATTGCAGTAAACTGCAGTTTGAGGCTGATCATCTATCAGTGAGTGAGATGTAAATAACACCGGCCATTGAATATTAAATATCGGAGATGTTTTACGGGTGTAAGTGTCACATGTTCGTGTGTTGAGTTTCATGACATGGCTTCTTGTGGAGCTGGGTGATAGCGCTGACTGATTTGAGTTATGTGGTGAGGAGAGAGGATAATCTTACCTGGGTCAGGCCTGCTTTTGCCTCCATGGTCAGGGAAGATGACACCTGTCTTGTGTCCACACTGCTGCTGAATGGAAGCGACTGGACCGAAATACAGCGCTAGAAAGATACATGGCCTGCATTACTGAATGAGCCACAAACCAACTGTCAAAGAGCACAGGCAGCATTTATGTGACGGTGTCCAGCCACTAAATGACACATGGAATATTCTGTAAAGTTCTAAATAAAAATGAAATGACATGTTTTTATCACTGTTTGAGTCACAGTGGCACTGGCTGCGTAAGTCTTGCCATCCACAGCACATGTTCTTATACAAAATAGCGTTATCATTTCCAGACTATCAGAAATGTTTTTATAGTAATGGAATTTTTTTGGTTGTATTTCACAGCAAATCTCTCAGAGGAACACTGACACCCACACAGCAAACTAATATAAACAGTGATAAAAAATCCCCATCACAGATACCACAACAAACACACATACAGTACTCACATACCGTACTCTCTCTCTCTCTCTCTCTTTTCATACGGTGAAATGAATGCCTCAGCAGATCTATATAACAGTAATTCAACAACATAATCAAATTGTTAGTGCAAATGCTGAGCATCCCATTCTCTTTCCGCTAATTTCCACCGCACACACATACACAGAGCAATCATACAGTGGACCACTGACCACAGGAGGCTTGGCCATTATAGTACAGCCATAACTAACCCTGATTAGAGCTGTATTGATGGTCTGTGACATGCAGTTTGCTAAAATATGCTGCCCAGTCAAATGGCTGCAATAATGAAGTATATGAGAATCACTAAGTTTACTCTGTTGTTTTAATATGGACGGATCGATTATCTAATAAAAAAGTCAAAGGCCTCTAAGAGGTTTTAAACTACAGGGTGGACTCTGTTTCTATTGGTAAGTAAGTGTTTTGTGCTGCAGATGCAGAAAATGCAAGTACTCTGGGAACAAGCACAAGTAAACAGTCCCTTTAATTCTGGTTGTTCATTAATATTTCCTTCTCTTCATGAAAGTCATAGATGATTTTAAAATATTTCAGATTATAATGACATAATCATACTGTACATCTAACTAGAATTTTTCTTTTTTTACAATCACTTCAATCCCAAAATGTAAAAAAGATCTCTTCGTGGCTAATTTAAAATGGTTAAAACTAGGCTTTGGGCAATTAAAAATTAACCCGTGAGACAGGATATTTGTCATTCATGCCAGATGTCATGGTCACGTCTGGTCTGAGAGCATTATTATCATTCCTCAGTCTCATTTTAGCGAGACTTGAATCAAACTATTCACAAAAACATGTTTGGGTCAGTCACCCTGACGACCACTGCGTCTCAATCAGTAACACAAAAAGCTTCCATACAGGTGTTTTAAATTTTAGCACGGGTTAATTGTGGTATACTGGAAAGTACCACTGATATCAGTATAAATGTCTACAGGTTTTTTCCAGGCCCATAATACAACACTGGAAACTTAATGGCTCCTGTGAGAGACTCCTAAAAAGACCTATCAGGGCCTGTATATCTCTATTCCCACCATTCAGAGGCGACAGAGAGGACTCAGTATCCATTTAGAGTACACACATACATATTCATGCTGACAAGGTTTATTGCGCTGCCTCATGGCCCTCATCGCTACAGGTTAATATTAAAACTCAACCGTTACTCCTGAGACCACACCGAAGAGGAAAAAGGAGAAATAGATGGATTAACGGGGGAAATACAGAACGAAAACAAGACTGAACATAAGTGTGACAGAAAGAAAAAAAAAACAGTTTGTAAAAAACATATTGAGTGAGACGAAAGATTAGTGATGTGGGCTGAATAAAACAAACAAGTTTATAGTACATTTATTCATTTAGCAGTGGCTTTTTATCAAAGTGATTAACCCATGAGGAAAATCGCAAGAAAGGTTAAAAATAAGCTTTGTATCCGAGTACAAAGCCCTGCAGTGAGAAAAAGAGAAATAGAGAGACAAAAAGTGAAAACGCAAAAGTGCTGTTTTTATGGTATTTGTTGAGTTTATCAAAATGTTCATATGATAAATATGATGAATAAAGATTCATTTTGAATACTGATACCAGGTTAAGGCAATTTTCAGTACAATTACGCAGTTTAAAGGGGTCATATGATGCTACATGCACTTTTACAAGTTGTTTGAACTGAAATGTGTGTTGGCAGTGTGTGTGCACAACCACCCTAAAATGCTAAAAAACAAAAAAACACCCAGGGTTCTTTTTTTTTTTTTTTTTTTTTTTTTAAATTAAATCTGCTCATATCTTTACACCAGGGATCTCAAACTCTGCTCCTGGAGAGCTACCGTCCTGCAGACTTCAGTGCAAACCCTGCTCCTACACACCTGTCTGTAATTATCAAGTAGCCCTGAACACCTTGATTAGCTGGTTCAGGTGTGTTTGATTGGGGTTGGAGCTGAAATCTCTAGGACGATATAAACGATGTTCTTTGTTGTATTTTCCTGTCAAAATAACGGCGGTCCTTTGAAATTCTTCAGCTTTTAAGAAACCGTTCAGGTTTTCCGTTAGTGGGCGGAGCTAATGAGCAAACGACAATCTCATTGGCTGGCCCTCACCTATTTTGATTTCAGCAAATCAGTTCGAGCGAACGCACAAAACCTGATTAGTATTCATGAATCCAGCAGCTCATTAATCCTTAGTTATTCGTATCATTGTTATCTTACCAGTTATTTTTTTATTTTTTTATTTTTTTTTTTTTACAGATACACTGAATGACCAAAAAAGCACCACCACCCGTCCAGTTAAAATGTTCAGTTAAAATGACTAATATGCATTCAAACATGGTTATCAAGTTTATTTCTAATTACTAAAGTTCTATTATTAAATAAATATTATTATTCTATTATATAATAAATATTATTAAATAATACTTGATTATTATAATGCCTGACTGACTGATTTAAGAGTGTACTTTCATATACTTAAAAACTTCCATTTTACAAACATTATATATTATATATATATATATATATATATATATATATATATACATATACGTATATATATACATATATATGTATACATATATACACACACACACACACACACACACATAAATCTGGCGAGTAAACTAAAACAATTACTGGCGATTCAGATGCCAAGGTGTCTCTAGAGGGTTGCAGTCAATCTGAGCCGCTGAAGACACAGTGGATTACTTGTTTTTGAAGAGAATGTGCCCCCGATCTACATAAATGCATCTATATGTTTGCGCGAATGATTCGTGATCCAGCTTCAGCTAAAGAAAAAGTGAGTGCAAGGTTTTTTTTCATTAATCTTTGCAAATCACCTTTCCTAATAATGTGCCAATTAGCAAGTTTCACAATGGCGGGGTCAGCAGAGCTCATTAACATTTAAAGGAAAATGCTACAAAACTGTGTGCAATGAAAAGGGCTGTTTTTGACAGGGTAAAAAAGGTGTTTTTTACACTACCATTGAGAAATTTTAACCAAACTATGTTACAGACTTCTCATTAAGAACCTAAATAATCATATAAACTTGAAAAATGGGCATCCTATGACCCCTTTAAGCAGTATAATTGAGAGATTATGCCAAACTTGCTTCAAATAATTATCAATTAGCAATGATCAGAATTATGCTAATAATCATTTTGTATAATATTTTTTCATTTATTATTATTGTATGAATTGCATATTTTATAACCTAATCCTTTTTTGTTGTTGTTAATAATTTAGAAATAAAATAATACTGTAAGGAACTGCTGTTAACAATGTCACTCAAAATTATTATTATTATTTTTTTTTAATTCCATTAGGAAATGCACTATTTGATATATATATATTACAATATCTCAAATAACACAACTTATGAGTGATCAAATGAGAACCAAACAGTAGAGCAGACAAATATTAAGAATGAATATGAGAACATTTTGCATATATTTGTGCTATTTTAATGACTGCATGCCACAACCAATGAGGCTGATCACAGTGTATAGAAATGGACACATTTATATGTGCCTACCACCAACATATGTTGTTTTCCCTTCTTTCTTACAACAGTTCCTCCGTTGTCATAGTACAGTAATTGGGAGGATAGGAGAGGAATGTGTGTCCTTACAGTGCATCTTAAGACACTTTGACGATGAGGAAACGTAATCTACGGGATGACATTAACGGAGGAGTGAGCATCTACCTGCCTTTGAGCCCCATGGCAGACAGTGCAGGCTAAGGTTACCGGCCCTCATTCTGATGGTGAAAGGAACACAATCAACCTACTTAATCTCTCACTGCTCTTAAAGGAAGAGGAAACCGATCTGGGCTCCATTCTACAGACAAACCACACAAGAGTACATGGGCTTCATCTTAAAATGGACCTACACATTAAATTACACTCAAGCACTGGAAGCACAGATGGCCTAAATGCAGCCCTTCTCTTCTTTTATTCACAAGGGAAAAAAGAAAGGAGGGAGAGATAGAGGGAACTGTTTTCATAACGGACAGTGTCACCACCCTCACGGCCCTGAGACTCGGAGAGTGAGCTCTGAGCCCCTAAAATTTAAGGCATTAGCATCAGAATGAGGTTAAATACCCCTCTTGCAATAAAACCCCAACAAAAGAACTTCCAGCAATTTCAGCAGTGATGATAAACCCAAGCCTGAGACAGCCATCGCTCTGTGAGAGGGACAAGACCTTACTGTACGCCCTTCCCTCGTACTGTTGGGAGGCTTCTGCAGGCATGAGTGCACTAATAAAGTACGCACCCAATGTCTGCCCATGACCGCCTGGCTTCTAGGACCCCACAGTGAGAGTCCCACCTGTCTGTCTAGGGACAATGGCGGCTGTAATACAATATCTGTGTGTGTGTGTCGCTGTGTGCCAGGAGAAAAGCTGAAGGAGTGGACAGATAAATGACTCGCACACTTGGACGGCAGCCAGGCCCCTGTCCCACCTCAGGAAACCATGTAGAGTGAACCTGTGGCCAGACCGAGCAGAAGACAGAACCCTGATTTAGGATTTAGCAGGACAAAGATAGAGAGAGATATGGCCTATAGAGACAGAATGAGAAGGAAAGAGTGAAGAGACACAGAAAGATTGAGAAAGTTGTACATTTTTATTGTTTTCATAGGTGACTTCACACCTGCTCTGAATTCTGACTTAAGATGCAATGCTGCATAAAAGCTGCACTAAAATGAGAGTTGTGGGAAACTCAGATTTGAGTAATTGGTCCCTTTCAATTCATGATTTATTTTTTTATTTAATTAAACACAATATTTTTCCACCCTGATCCACAAGTTATCATTTCACAAAACTGATGTCATAAGTCACAAAAGTCACCATAAGTGGCATTTCAGATATCTGTCATTGTCTTAACAACCCTTGTTTTTCATAAATAAATAAATAAATAAATGTATTTTAATTTTACTTCCCTGAGAATTCAGTTCCACAACCTATTTTCTATCTCAAACATGTTTTTCATTTTTAAAATGCATCCATTTCATTTGGAACTAAAATTCTAAATATTATAACAATGAATCATCTTAAGTGGGATTTCAGATATCTGTCATTGTCTTTACAACCCTTGCTTTTCCTAAATAAATAAATGTATTTTAATTTTACTTCCCTAACAATTCAATTCTGCAACCAGTTTTCTCAAACACTTTTTTTTATGCATCCATTTTATTTTTAATTGTGCACTTACTAAAATACAAAATATTGTAAAAATGAATGGCAGCATCAGAGTAGCCTTTAACCTCTTTTGTTGTTGTAACATGAAAATTAATATAGTTTTTCATTATAATTAAAATATATATGAACAAAAAATTATTTCATCAAATTGTTTTTGCAATTGTAAATTCTGTCTAAATGCATTTATACTTCATTTCTGCAGCGTTAAACAGTATGTGTGAATTTATGTTTTCATTGTATGCTGCTTGAGATGTACCTTCTGTGCCGTTCTTGCAGTGTAAAGATGGCACATGTTGGCTTTGATTACTCTGCCATGATAACACAAACACACAAAGACAGGCTGAAAAATCTTTCTCCGTGTTTACTCTTTCAATCTAGAGGTTCTCTTTCAGCCAGCTGTGTACACGTCTCAGAGACTGAGACTCTTTCCTCAGGAAATCATGAACCATGAGAACAGAGGGCGGGAGTGAGTTAAGAAAAAGGGAGAAAATACTGGAGTAGTCAGGATGAAAGTGAGGATAAAGGACAACACTAATAACATAGACAAGGAACAGATGAAAAACAAAATGAGCAGTGGATCCATGAAGCACAAAAGACAGCACTAATTGCCTTAATTGTATCCTTTGCTCCTGCACGGCCCACTACTGTCACACTCGCCTGTCACCTGGGAATGATTGACAGGTGGGCAGGTGTGGTGCAGAGCAGGGGCTCGGTCGAGCAGCACTTCAATTGTCCCAAATGTGTCTTTGATCTCCCCTGCGTAGAGCAAAAACACAGCAGGGAGTCACAGCCAGCCCTCGGGGCTAAAGCCAGCCAAGACAATATAGAACAGAGGTGGGTCCGTTACGTGAAGAGGTCACACACTCTG
Organism: Cyprinus carpio; assembly: GCF_018340385.1. Classification (NCBI taxonomy): domain Eukaryota; kingdom Metazoa; phylum Chordata; class Actinopteri; order Cypriniformes; family Cyprinidae; genus Cyprinus; species Cyprinus carpio. The sequence continues at coordinate 21,610,351 of NC_056603.1, read as the reverse complement.
TTGAGAACTACCCGAGGCTCAAACACTGCGTTGAATCCTGTCACATCTCATAACCTTCCTCTTTGATAAACTGAAACAACAGCCACCTGCCTCATTGTTCACTCATTCACACCACACCTCCACAGCTGTATGCACTGCAACACAAATGCAAAAACTAAATAGTGAATAGAATTAAATACAGTCTATTATTACATCAGCCTTTCCTGAGACTGTGTGTTCTTAACCAGACAAATCTGCATAGCATCAATTCACCTGAGGTATTTAAAGCCTTGTTATAATCTTGTTCTCATACACATTCTACCACTTTTGTTAAATGTTCTCATAGAATGACATGAACATAATATAAAACAGTTAACAAAAACCTAAAATAAAGTGGTCTAGATGCACTATGACATACTGACTTGTATAATAGAATATGACTAATACCCTGCAGCATGAGCATAAACACACTTAATGATCAAGCAACAATAAAACAAGAAACCCATCAGTTCCTTCATCTTTTGTGTTTTTAAAATTCACATTCGTATAAGTCTTTATTAATATTATTATTATTATAATAATTTTATTCCCTGCCTTCATTTTGAGTCATTATGATAAACAGTGACCTGGTTATGTGTAGACAATTTCTCACTTCCCTATGGTCTTTTGCACACACACGTACAAAAGACCTTTATATATACAGATGCACTATCATCTCTCTAATGGACTACTCCTACACTTCATCCTGTGTGTGTGTGTGCGTGTGTGTGTGTGCGTGTGTGTGTGTGTGTGTTTTAATTAAATAAATACTTAATCTTTTGCTTCATATAAATCTGTCTGCTTCATAAAAAATAATCAGATAATGTTACATTTCAGTTTAAATCACATTATTAGACACCCATATGTTCTGAGTTTTCCTAAATACAAGGATAAATTACTCTGCACTGAGTAATAATAATTATAATAAATTAGGTAATCATACAACAAATTACAGATATGTGTAACAACTGCAGACAGAGAACATGACAAAACATATTAAAGATTAGCATTTATCTATTTTGTTTTGCACATGAACATCTCTTTAAATGTTCTATTTATTCATACTGCGTATTTATTCTTTCTAAAAGATAATAAATTATAAAGGGGGAACTATTACTGAAAAGTAGAAAATTACATGAATTAAGGGTACACTGAAGAACTGAATTGGATCATTCTGTTTTTCTTTCTTTTCTTTTTATTATTATTAAATTGATCACATATTCAGTCATCAATTATTATTATTATTTTTATTATTATTTATCAAATAAAAGCTAAAAAAAAAAAATTAAAACAGATATGTGTCTCATGGCTCTCTGGTTTAAAATGCAATTTGACAATATCTGATTTTCTTTTTTTTTTTATTCTTCTGTATCGACATCCTGATTTTGACAGCATTATGCTGTTTAATAATGTTCAACAAAATCAACTACTGCAAAAAAAATGAAACAATTAGGTTCTCATGATTTAATTATATTTAATTATAAATAAATGTAGTCGATAAATAGGCCTACATTTGACAATTACATTGAAATTAAAATAATACTAATAAATAAATATGAACTGCATTCGTCCTGGACTCGGGTGTGAATCAAATAACTTTAATGTCAAACACCTATGACAAATGTCACAATTGAGAGCGGTTTCCTGTCAATGGTGTCAAGAAACTGCGCGTGAAGAATCCGGAAGCTGATGAGATGTTCAAACAAAGCGCCTGTCGCGGGTGCTCAAAGCGAGCGCACAGATTGAGAGAGGCGGGGACCCTCTGCCGCTCCCGGACTGTTTGCAAGGGTCATTTAGCATAGCGATCTTGTAAATATTGGGGAATTTAGCCAGCTATAAAATCCGGGGAGGAGGCGGCATGGGGCGAGAGGATGCAAGCCTCGAATTAACAGATCCTGCGTTTCAGGAAGTGCAATGGTGTGTTAAATTAAATGCAGCTGGTGAAAAACCAGGACATATATTTTATTTTAAACGATGAAAGATTGATAGTTATTATTTTTATTTTTAGCCTTTTTTTTATTTTTTTAAAGCCCACTATTCATCCATGACATTCCCTTAAAGGGTTTATATAGGCTATTTTAAAAGTGGTTGAATAATTAACAAGAATCAATCTTAAAATTATAACAATACCGCGATAACAGAATATTTCATGCTTTTGTTGGTGAGGACAAAATCCTGTTAAAGGGCGAAATCCAGTTGCGAAAGTTTGTGCAGCGCAAATTTAATATAAATGGGCTAAATAATATTTTTTATATATATAATTATAAGGTGTACAACATTTACAGTCAGGCTAAATCCAAAATCTCGGGTAACATGAAACAATTCTAGTACTACCCAATTAAAGTAGCTTACACATTTAAAAAATATTTTCAGCTAAAAGCCTATTAACGCAAAGAAAACGGGTTAGCCTACATGAAAAAGTTTTCCTTGTGAGACAGGAACAGTGAACCAATCCATCTAAACAAACGCTGAAAGAAAGGGGCTTCTAAAACGATCGATTGTTTAATTAAAGATGCTGAAACCTGTCAACCAGCAGAATGATGAACTCAGAAATGTGACTTACAGCGGAGCTGCATGTGTTTTAATGAAGCGCTCTGTAATTGCATTTGCACCCTAACGGACGCGGTCTGACACGTTGAAGTTAAATATGTAACCGACTTTGGATTAACATTTCACACGTTTAATGCACTCTGTCGGGAGAAGAAATCCATAGTCCATCAGACAAAGAATTTCTGCCAGAGCTAAAAACAGGATTATCGACTAGGCAAACTCAACATTTTTTAAAATGAAAAATACGTATATCATTTTTAATAGGTCATATGGTTGAATAAACTTAAAAAATGCCATAAAAATAAATCATCAAGACCGACACTCTTTCTTTTGGAAAACTGATGTATTTGATTATTAGAGTAAAGAATTACAGTATCGTAGTTGTTAGTAGGTATTAAACTGTAGAGAAACTGGGCCCTAAAAGATCTTCCAACTTTTCAAGAAAGTGCATGTAACAGTCCATATATATATATTTATATAATATTTATAAAAACACTATCATCATTTGTCCCCTGGCCGAGATGGACCATGTCTTCGAGTAAGACTATGTACAATTGCTGTAAAGGAATTTGTTGCTCCACATCCGAAAGAAAATAATAATAATAATAATAATGTATAGGGCGCGTCAACACGTGAAGTGCAGTAGATGTCAAACAAAGACGCTAGTACCTAGCAGCAGTTTGAAAGCCCAGCAAAACCTCAAAGATCACACAAGGCATTTTTCCCTCCCATTCGTAAGTGTGTGGACCTCTTCATGTCGACATCTAACAACCGTTTATTCTTTGTATCCTATAAGCACAAATAAAGAGTGAGAACTGAATGTAGTAAAAAGCAAAATGAAAATACTAAGGTCTAAATAAACAGCTGAGGTGAAAACTTTTTTTTTTTTTACTTTTCTTTTCTTTTTTTTTACTTTTCTTTTTAACTTCTAAGACAGAGAGAAAAGGACTAACTCATGTCGCTGGATTTATGAAATGTTGATATTTCTCAGAAATCTCAGTTTCTACACAGCGTGTAAACCATCTAGCACAGATAAGTGTACAGTATTTACAGCCTTATGTTGCACTTTTTAAGCTCTAAATCATTACATGAACATCAAGTTTTGTTAACACATACTACAGATAGAAAATAATTTAATGCCATGGTGAAGTCTTCTACCAAGAAAAGCTAAGTGTCAAAAGCACACTTTAAAACACTCATACAGATTCACTCTGCTGATAAAACAGAAAATAACATAAAAACTAAGTAACTGTTAATATTTCCACTTGGTTTTTCGAGCAAGGTTATAATCACTAATAAATAAGCTCCATAAAACTATAACATGTTGTACATTGTACAAAAAAAAGCAAGTTCTTTTCAAACTCGTCTTCATAAAGTCTTAATGGCAAGCAAAAGCAGATAGTTTTTTTTCTTCTTGCTTTTCATTCTTTCTTTCATGGACGCATACGGGAGCATGTGTGTGCCAGTTTAAGAGTGTATATTTGTTCATGAGCACAACAAAAATGATTCTCTAGTTGGTCACTATCTCCTTGTCCTCCATGAAGCGTGTGAAGCGGAAGTGAGTCCCATTCTCGGTGTTGGCCATTTTCTCTAGGCCAGCCAGAGCAGGATTGGGCTCAGAGTTATGCAGCTTTTCCATGCTGCCTGTCAAGCCTCCGATCGGAGAACTGCCTCCATTGCCCACGCTCCCTGACAGTGGAGGGGGCAGGCCTCCATTCTGGATCACAGAGATCTCGTTGGTCTTCATGGCCAGGCCGTTAGAGAAAGCAGCAGCATACTGATTCCAGAAGCTGGTTGGGTCTCCGTTTCCAGCCCTACCAGTTAGGTCCTTTTGGAAGAGCTCAGGGAACTTTACAGGGTTTGCGCCCAGGAAAGCCATGGGACCATCTACTGAAAGCCTGCGACCACGCCGTGCAGGAGCACTGTTCCACATGTGGGTACCCATATGCACCTAGTGAGAGAGAGAGAAAAAAAAGGAAGTGGAAGCAAAGAGATTAAAGAGTATAAAAACAAAGAAGTAGAGCTATAATGTTTAAAATTTGGAACCATTAAAATGAATAACACGTGAGATGATGCAATGGAAAAAGAGGACCAGTATAATAATTAGTATTAAAATAGGCCCACTGGAAGCAGCATTTGTCTAATTATTAAAACAAGGTTAAAATGTTGTAACGTTCACTCAGTGAGAATGGTGGTCTGCATATAAAACAAAGGGCCTTTGGTAGACGTGTGTTCTGAGAAAATTGCACTGTCCACTTTCATTGTGCTGGACAGTATTGTATCTGACAGTTGCCCCCAGTTCACCCTTGAAGCATGCAATACATTCAGGAATGTTCAAAAAAGAACCATTTTTAATTGAACATTGAACATATGAGGTGTACATTTTCTCATCTTTATGCTACTTTTGCTATTTACAAAGCTCAGAAATCATTTAGTTATCCCCCATTCCCTATTTATATGAAATTCATTATTCTTTTTTTATATCAATAATTTTAGTCAGTGAAATCAGACATCTGAAAATTAATTTTCAATTTCATACTTCACTTAAAGAGTACCTACTTATTTATTCAGAGGGAAATTTATAGTTTGATATTTACATTTCTTCCTGAAAATTATGCCTATTGCAAGTCACATTTCACACAAATTAGTGCAATCACATTTCCATATAAAACCCCCAGGATTCTGCTTATCTGTGCACCTTTTTATTTATTGTGATCAAAGATAAACTCTGGAAAAATAGTGAGCGTGCCACTGCTAAGGGTGGTTTCCGCTGGTAACTGTGGTTAAAGCCAGTTAAGTGAAGCATTCTTGGCTTTGTTCCACCAATTTCAAGCTCAGGTTTCAGCCCAATATTCATATTAATTGGATGACTCAACATTTCCACTTCCTCTTTATTATTTCTGTATATTTTCTTTATAATTGTATACTTTCTGTATAATTTCTTTATGCATGCTTGTGCTTTTCACTTTTCCCCCTTATTATTCACGAAGCATTCTACTTATTTTCCCTCATCAATACTTGTTTATATGGTCAATCCCTATTTTGGCTGGCTTTTCACAAAAATTAATAGCAAAATAACATCAAGTAAAAAGTTCAAATAACACATTTCATAAAAACAGAGAAAATTATTTTCCTCTTATATACAGCAGTAATTACCTTGAGATTTCCTTTGGTGGTAAATGCTCGTCCACAGATGGTGCAAGCAAAGGGCTTCTCTCCCGTATGGGTTCTCTCGTGGATTTGCAGGGCACTGGAGGAGGAAAATGTCTTCCCACAAGTGTTACAGTAGTGCTGCTTAGGCGTCCTCCGTGGTGGGGCGGCTGAAAGTACTGGAGAGGTGGAAGCAGATGAGGTCACCAGTGCCGGGGGCAAGTCTTTTACTTCAGGTTGAAGGCCATGCAGAAAGCCGTTGATCTCAGTCTTCATCATTGAGGACAAGGGTCCAACAGATAGAAGCGATGGAGTTGGGCTGGAGGCAAGACTGGTGTTAGGCTCAAAGAGCTGGGAGGGCAAATCTCGCATCTGGTGGGTCAACATATGTTGCTTCAAGTTCCCCTTGGTGGAAAAGCCCCGGTTGCATACTGTACAAATGAACGGTCTCTCTTTGGTATGGCTTCGGTAATGGATATCCAAGGCACTCTGGCAGGCAAACGTTTTGCCACAGATGTCACATGCTGTATTCTTCAAGGTGCCTCGCTCACGGAAGGGGAAAAGCATGCTAAGAGGATCTTTTGATGAGTTAATTGAAGTAAGATCCAGAGCTCCAGGACTGTGAGAATGAGACTGCATGAGACCCGCACTAATGTGGTCCAATGACAATGCCCTCTGCTGCCGGTCCTCCAGACTAGGAGACTTTTGCTGTTGGATAGTACCATTAGAGGGTGATGGAGCTTGCATGGAAGAGGTAGATTCAGAGACAGCTGGACTTCCGGCACTTTGGCTTTCGATGTCGCCTCCAAGAGAAGAGGAGTCATTTGTGAGTCTGTCTCCTTCCATTACTCCGTTCTCTATTAATTTCCCTTGGTCACACTGTTCGTCGTCTTCTTCTACTCCCTGGTTGGCACTCTTCTCCTGGCTCTCCATGCCTAATGACTCCTGTGGAGTAGGGGATGAACAGAGGCTGTCTTGAGATGCATCAACTGACTTTGGTGTGTCTGGAATGCTGCTGTATGGTCCATCCTCGATTCCTTCCATGTTTTCATCAGAGAAGTTGTCAAGATCATCAAAGTTTCTCTCATCAAATGAGCCAGCATCGGATCCCATGGATTCTGGATAGTTGTCAGGAAGAGGGGTGTTAGGGATCTGGCCACCCATGTGCATGCGAATGTGCTGCTGAAGGACCACAGCGTTTGTGAACTTCTTCTGGCAAATAGGACAGGAATGCTGGACCCTCAGTGGCGGCATAGCTCGATGGACACTGTAATGAGTCTTGAGGTTGCCCTTGGTGGTGAAGGCACGACCACACACTTTACATTTGAAAGGCCTCTCCCCGGTGTGTGTGCGGTAGTGCATTTTGAGTGCACTATGGCAGCTGAGAACACGGTGGCAGATAACACACTCATTAGGGTCTGTCACTTTCCTGTCGATGTTCTCAACGAGTTGCTGAAGCTTAGATGTCTCTGAACCTTGGAGAGGATCAAGGAGACCCCCGAAAGGAAACTTAGCTTTGAACTGTTCTGACATCAGGGGCATGAGTGGGTTAATGGCCATTGGAGGGCTGTTGGAGGTGGTGTACTCAATGGTACCCTCCACTGCAGAGCTCATGCTTGTCATTAGACTGGATGAACGGATGTTTTCTTCAACTTTTTCATATGAGGTAGTCAGGGTTGTGCTCTCCCCTTCTTCCAACACATTATCTGTGTTCTTCATGGGTGCATCTGCAGGACCTGAGTCACTTTTAGCAGAATGAGAAGGGCTGCTTATAGCCACTGAGCTATTCTCTTCCTTCTTGATGAATGGAGGCAGGCTTGGTATAGTTGGTGGAAGTAACATGCCAACAGAAGATGTCAGAGTAGACAGAACAGGTTTACTATCGAGCCAGCTAGTCACTGGCTTCTCGGGAGGCATAGACATACCATAGGGAATGCCAGTACTCGTAGGAATATTGTCTAGATGCTCTGGTACAGGATATGGGTTCATCTGAATGTGTGGATACTTCTCTTTATGACGCTGAAAATGAACCTTCAAGTTACCGCGGGTGGAAAAGCGGTTGCCGCATATGTTGCATTTGTATGGCCTCTCACCTGTGTGAGAACGTAAGTGAATCTGCAAAGCACTGTCACTACCAAACACCTTGCCACAAAACCGGCACTTATGCTTGAAAAACGTATCCTCAGAGCTACTCTTCGGTTCAAAAGAAGAGACATTAGGTGGCTTGCCTTTTCTTTGCTGAGCAAGTGCAGCCAGTGAGTTGAGATCTTCAACTGTGGTACCGACACTGGGCAGTGCACTGGAAAATATTGGGTTGCCTGGTGGGGGCTGAGGTAGAAGGGTATTAGCCACAGGATTCAATAGGCTTCCCATTGCAAAGGCTGGTGTGGATGACTTCACCAATGATGGATTTCCCAACTGAGGATGCAAGCTTCCTGCATTACCTGGTCTCTTGTCTGAAGGTGGGGCATTAACTGTAGCTGGCCCTGCTGCTCCAAGGTTTTGAGATGACTCTCCCACACTGGAATTGTTCTGAGGTAGCTGCACAACATTAGCCATCTGTTTCAAACTGCTAATGCTTGCAGACTGGCTAGCTATGCTCTGTGCTAACCCTGCAGCAGCTGCCAACTGTTGAGACAAATGGGAACTAAGAGTGGTTAGTGGGCTAGTACCTGAACCTAAAGTCACAGGGGAAGAACTAGGTGGTGCTTGGAGCTCAGGTGACTGTGAGGCTAGCAGAAGAATCTGGTGACGAATCTGCTCGATGAGTTGTAGCTGATGTATCTGCTGCTGCTGTAGGGCCAAAAGCTGCTCCATGAGGGCTGGCACAGCCACCCTTTGCCCTCCCGCTGTTCTGGTCTCTTGAGAGAACTGGGCCACTGCCACTTTGGTGCTCTGTAGGTTTTCAATAATGACGTTGCTGTTGATCATGGAAAAATTACCCAGCTCAGTCAAGTTACCCAGCTGAGGTAGTGAGGCAGAGATGACAGAGTTCCCCAGATTAGATCCAGTGCTGCCCAGAGCTCCATGGCTGCTTCCAACGCCACTGAGTGGGCTGCCACCTGCCATACGTCCACTTCCATCATTTTGGGGTGCAGAGACTCCTGACATCTCGGTGTCCATGGCCTCCTCTTTGTCAAGTACGTTCTGCTCCAAAAGGTCGGTCAACTCTGCTTGATCTGTGTTATTAGTTGTATCATTCATCTGCTCATCAGGATTATGAGGAGAGGAGCCTGGGGAGAAGGTTCCGGAAGGAGACACTGGATTTTCATTAACAATTAGAACTAATTGATTCTTAGTGCAATTCTTCTGGTGTTGTTCAAGATCCGATAGTTCAAAGAATTCTGCGCAACATCTGCTGCAGACATGGGCACCCGAATCTTTACAGGGGGAGTCGTCCGGGTTGGTCTCTGTGTCCCCTGCAGAGGAAAATAAAAGGGGGGAACAGGGGGATTAGTGATTAGAGATGTTTTGTATCTGAAGAAGCAGCTTTATCTGTTCAAATTCTTTTGTTGTTAATCTTCTCTTAATCAGTTTAATGCTTATCCCCCTCATACGTTCAAAAAACAACCATCAAAAAAGAAACACATACCAAATAACACCAAGAAAGAGGCATCCACACTATGTAGAGCTATGATGAAATAGGATAAGAAAAGAGACAAAATCAATATCACTTTTACAATATTGCTTAAAAGTGATCTTTGAAGATGTGTATCAAAGTCCCATCAATTCAACCACCTTAGGTAATCATTTTCTTCAGATAATCCATCAAAACATAAAAATACTATGAACTGAGAACAATGGGCCCTAATGAAATTTCATAGAGGGCCATTGATTTCCAATATTTCATACTCCTCAATGTCTACATGTCCACTAGGCACAAATCAACCATTTGAAGGACTTATTAGACTTTCAATTTGCTGTCAACTTTGCTCATTTTCAACCAACTGCAGGCATCTTGGACAGGTTATCCCTGTCACTAAACTAATTTGTATCCAGTCAGCCTGCAATCAGGATCTGACAGGAACAAGTAAGCCTTTGGCATTCAGATGGCTACGCACTCTACAGAAGCACAGAAATTCACTCATACCAATCTAAGCATGAATGAAGTAATTGCATGATCATCTTAATACAGAGAGTGGTTTTAAAATGATTTGGAATACTAAATTATTCAATCAGTAGGAACATTTGTAACTAGTTTTAGGTGATCGTTTATGCAGCATTATCAATGCAAGCATTTGAATACAAAAATAAAATAAAAATAAATAAATAAATAAAAACTAAACAATTACTGAACATTTGGCTAAGTAAGAAACTATTTGCTTGATTAAACAAGTGTAAGTTTAAGTGTACAGTAATAATATCACATGCCAGAACACATGCTGATTTTTTTATTTATTTATACAGTTGAACAGGTTAGGACTTTTTCTTGAAAATGAACCATAAGCATTTGCAAAAGAAAGCAAGAAAAACTGTTCAGTTCCCTCCCTCCCAGCCCTTTTAGGGCTGTGGCCTTTCTCTAGTTTCCTCATTCTTTCTCACCCCACCTCCTCTCTTTTTGTCCCTCAAAAATCATGCTGTTTAACATACAACATAAGTTGATTTACAAATTGCAATTCTCTATGAGTCCCACTCATTGTGGGGCTTCGCTCTCAACATTTTCATCATCGTGGAGATTCATTTGCAAATGAAACCCCTGCAAGAAGTGTGTCCCAGCCCTGTGGAGAGACAGGATGGCTCCCCATTGTTCCCCAGCATGGGAGTGTCAGAGCAGGGGAGAGGGGCGAGGGCCCAGCCTGCTCATCACGGCTGGCTCTAAAGCAGATCCTGTTTAATTCAGAGATTATCTTCCCCCTGTGTCTCTCTGAGCTGGAACATCAGATAACGTTAAAGTTGCCATGACAGTAAAGCCGTGTCTCACACAAACGATGTGTTGCCCAGACGTGAAAAAAAGTCAACTTTTTTGATGAAAAAGTTTTAATATTAAAAGTCCGTTGAGGTGAGCCTAATGAAAGGGTAAAACGTGAATAGTGTGGGGGTAGTTGAGAAGATCACTTGAGTAGTAATTAAGGATTGATGTGTAAATCATATCATACTGCTTATTGGAACAAATAATTTTGTATATATAATATAATATAATATAATATAATATAATATAATATAATATAATATAATATAATATAATATAATATATTGTATTATTTAAAATAATAAAAATAAAAATGCACACTGTTGCTTTTTATTTACAGTCATATAATATAATGACATTTCAGTCCAAAAATGAAACCACTTAAATTTATTCAGCGCAACCTGTTGAAGATCTTTGTTTTTGGTCAGCAAATTTTATTAAATTCATCTGATCACAAAATAAAAATACTAACAAAATATTTTTTCTCTCTTCCTCAGTAAATATGTACCGCAAGAGACTTACTAAAATATGAACAACAGCAAGTCTTTGGAAAGAATAAAAAATAATAATTAAAAAAGAGGGAAAAAACAATGTAACTTTTGGATATGTATCCTTACAAATACATATTCAAAAGTTATATCACTGTGGACTATTCAAATTCACACCTATAATTATTAATTTCATTATAATATTTAGAGATTTAAACAGCAACTTGTTTTCTTAGAAAATACATATTCTAGAAGGTAGACATTTTAACTATTAATTTCCAAACAACGATTTGACGATCATCAAATGACATGTGAAGTATGAAATAAATTCTTATGACTTTCCAATGAGACATTTTGACACAACCTCTGACCTGTAAATAAAGCATGCGCTTTATTCTGCATGTAAACACTGCATGGTACAAATCTAATACATAAATTAATTAATTAATAAAAAAAAAAAACATCTGCATGCCCAAAAATAAATAAAATAGCATTTGAACAAATTAATTAATAAATTAGCATTTTAAATAATTATTTTCAGTCTAAAAAAAAAAAACAAGATAAGCAAACTGAAATTAATTTAATTATACTCAAACGACAATGTGCAATGGGCAGCTTACAAAGCCAGATGTGTGTCTATACGTAGTCACTCTAAAGTACATGGAAAGCAAGAAACGACGCTAGTTTGTGAAAGCTATTGTACACTGTGCACGGCTGTGTGCTGAGCTGTAGATTAGTGAGGCAGAGCTAGTTTTGATGAGAACCGTTCTATGCAGTGTGATGGCTTTGGGTCATCGTCAGCATGCTAGAGAGCAGGTCAAAGATCTCATCCCAGTCAAATCAAGACAGGAAAAAGAGAGAAAACTGGTGAAGTGGTAAGTAAAAAAAGAAAAAAGAATGACTAGAAAAAAAGAGAGGATAAACATACATGAGAAATATTTGTAATGTCTACGTTACTTTTCTCAGCTGCAGGCGCCTTGCTAGTTGTGACTTCGAAGAGTGAGTTACCGTTCACTCAGAACCTCCTTGTGTGTCCCTTACTATCTTCCACCCGCCCTCAACTTTCCTGCTTTCCCTTAGCGTCCCTCCCTCACTTTCTCTCTCAAGCCATAGAAAACTTCCTACTGAACACTAGATGGTGTGCCTGGGAAAGGCTTCTCTGCTGGTCACCGAGCCCTCATCCCCAATTCTTATGACTTGCTCTTAAAAGGACGAGTATGAGAGGAAACTTGAGAATTATTATTATTATTTTTTTAAATCAGACGTTGAAGCCACTTCCAAAACTTTCACTACATAAACACTGACAAAATGACGACATACAAAATCCCTGTTGTTTGCGATGCTTGTGTGTGTTTTGGAGGGGGGGACCTCCCTGACAATCTCTCTGGGTGGGTGTGTGGCAAATTTGCTGAGGTGAAAGGGGAAAGCAGCCACATTGATCTCAATCCACATCACCCCCCACCTTCTCAACCACACACACACACCAGAAAAAAAGTAAGAGTCCCTGTTTGGCTGGCTATAGCACAGCATGGTGGAGGTCAGAGACATGGTACACATGAACAAACCGTGACCTGATCTCTCATCGCCTCCGCACAGAGGAAGCCTGGCAAAGGTTAAAAAAGCTCTACATCCCACCCCCAGTGACAGGCCAACAGGGACAGACTCCTCACCTCAGTCTAGCCGTAATACTGCTTTCTAATTCCTCACACAGGCCGCAAAGCATAGGGGGGAAATTAGCCTCTCTGCTATTCTCAAGTGAGAAGACACCAAGTTAGTTTATCTGTATTTATCAAGACCTGGTTTACACAAAAGGTTAAGGAAAAAAGTTACCAAGCAATGCTTAAGACATGAAGACAGCAATACATTTCTGACCTGACATAGCCTACAGGTTAAGCCTTTGCCTCTTGCTTTAAATGAGCTGTATTTGGCGAAAATGTGAACTTGGTCAGCAGACAGCGGTTGACAAACACTTCCATTCACTTCTTTATTAAATTGAAAAGGGAACATCAAGCTATGCCATGATTTTGAAAATCTGTTTTCTTTTCCATTTCTGAAATTCTAGCAGTAATCATATAAAATTTACCTGCCTTTGCACGTCAGTCGCCAAAGAACTGCTTATGTAAATCTGGGCCTGTTCTCGTATTAATTTTTAATAACAACGAGCTGATTTCTGAATATCGTTCTCTACGAATTAAAAGGGAATAGGCTATGCTACAATAAGGGGATGTAGGCCCAGTATTGCATCTCAAAACATAGAACCGCGAAAATCAGTATTTAAAAAAAGAAAGAAAAAACATAGACTATAACTAGGGGAAAAACGATTATCACTTATATATTTTTTTCTTCTTCTTCTTTTTTTAATATAACCAAACATAAACACATTGTAAGTTTAAGGAACGCATATGAAACTGAAGTTGTGACATCTAGAAGCAACTGGTGTCTATAGCGGCCCATGATCTGCAACGAAAAGCAGTTTAGTTTTATTTTATTTATAACCTCAGAGATCAAATGAATTAACGTGAAGAGGAGGAGCGTAAAATAACGTTGCTGTTTACTGCAATATTAAAGAGCTAATAATCGTGTTGTGCCAGTTACTAATCTTTATGTTAGCCTACATATAGAAACATGAATTATAATTAATTTTTCTGTATGTAGGCTAACAAAGATTGCCGTAGAACGGTCATTTAATGAACGGTGTGCTCTATTTCTATAGCCAACTAACTTTCCTTTTTGCGTTAACAGTGGGCTATAAGTAGGTCACTTCTGTTAATTCGTCACATGTTCCACATCGGAATATTGAAAATGGATTTAAGCCGAATAAAAAATAAATTGAAGAAAATTATTTCTATCTAGTTTAGATATGAAACAAAATCCTTACCTCTTCAAATGTCCCATTCTAATCAGAAACATGATAGCCTACAAAACGCTGAGTGAAGCATGAGATAGGACAATTCCTCCGAAACACCACGTTTTACGGATCAAGACAAGTAAGACACTTTCCTGATCAGAATGTTCAGTAGGCTGTGCTCTTTAAATTCTTTTTATAGCTCGATGGGACGTGAGACGGCCTTTGATAAATGCAGCTTAAAAGTAGTAAAACAAGAATAGGCTTAAAATGTGAAGTCAATGACTGTTACAAAACCTAGTCACCGCCTGCCTGACTTCAGAAACAGAAATGTTGAAACACTAAAAACTATTAAATTAAATGTCTACATTTAGTAGGAGAGCATTTTAGTGGGGAAGAAGAAAAAAAGGATCATTCATGTAGAATTTGACTTGTTGCAGCCTGTCGTTATTTTACATGTGCAAAGAAAATTCTATTATAAATTAATAAATATTTTGCACTCATATTTGTATAGCTCGAAAAACATATGTGTAGTAGCTTAAATGTAGCTACGTTTTAAAAGATGACAAGGCACTGTATGAAAGATGAGTTTGGTCAGTGTGTGTCGGAAACTAGCTACATGGAACGAGCTACTAGTAAGTCATCTCTTGATCATAAACCTGAATTAAAAGCAAACGAACGAGATTACATATTGGTGTACGTTTTCGATACCCTTCTATTGTATAAGAAGGTATAGCAAAATTAATATGACGCAAAAAGTTTAAATTAGGCTATAAGTGTGAAGTCATAATGGAAAAGCTCGATTAGCCTATACATGAGATTTTGTGATTTCGTTGTCCGATCGCCCGTAACTACATGCTACTCAGTTCGATTGTGCTTACTCTTTACATAATACAGTTTCATAAGAGTTGGAAATACTGGGGGGAAATATTTTTAAGAAAAGAAGTTTCGCCGACGTCTCCTCCACCTCTAAGGTCGAATGACATAATTTTCGATAACGGAGTGAGATATAGGCACAGCTGGTCAGTGAGATAGCATGGTGTAAAACTACATACAAAAGAAAAATATTCGTTTCATATTGTTTCTGTCTGGGTTTTGGCGCTGCTGAAGTCTAGAGATGCAATATCCTACAGAAGAGGGGAGGAGGAGGAAAAGCTGAAGCCATATGAATCCCCACTTGTGTGGGCAACTTAAACGGGCCAGAACAAAACTAATTCTATTAGCTTTAACTTTCACCAAAAAATACTGCTGAATTTTGTAAAAATCTTTCATAATAAAATGAAACTCGAACTTCGCCTATTACAGCCTACTTTCCTTCATAAGTCAGCTTGAGACCAACTTAAACACACACACACAGACACACACACACGAGAATGGTAGGCAATAAAGGGATTCTTAGAAGAATCACACAGACCTAGATTAAACGTGTTTTTGTTTTAACGCAAAGTGATAATTTCGAGTGGTCTAAAACTTTTCAGCTGTAGCTACTTAATAGACCTCTTACAGCGAGTCCCTTCAGTAGCACAAATAGACAAGGAATTGATACATTTATATAGGCTGAGTTAAAAAAAATGGGGAGGCACACTATAAATATGTTAAAACAAAAATAATCAAAATAAAAGTAGAAATCTCTTCTGGTAAAAAGTGCAGCGCGAGTTTATGTGTGTAATAAGGGCTTGAACTCACCATTGTGCTCGGTTAGGACCAGCTGCGAGTCGGTCTGGAAATGCTGCGGCTTCGCTTGTTTCCTCCGCGACATGCTGGCTCACGCATCAGCCACGAAAGAATAAAAAATTACTATCAAATCTGCTCAAAATTACGGAAATCGAGCCCATCCACCGCGCATGTGTCCTGTTATGATTATCAATAATGCCTCGCGATTAATCATGGGAGGGAGGGGGGAGGGGGGGTCCTCTGAAAGGCGATTGGCACCTTGCCAGCCCCCTATTCAAATGAAGTCTCTTTAATCAATTAGCCGCTGATTTGCTGGGGACTCTTGTCTCTCTTGCTGCTCCCACCCAATGAGTTGATCCGTGTGGAAGAAAGGCTGGATTTTCCAACTCCCTTTAGATACAGTTTAACCCTTCTTAGCAACCATCTGGTGGCTACGTTAGAGCTTAACTTGGCCACTACAGGAATGTCAATTTCTCTTTGGAAAAACCAACCGTATCTTTTGATCTCGCTGGGCATCAAACTGATGCTCAAAAGTTGCAATTCACCAAAAAGTGTCCGGATTGCCAAACTCTCTGTCAAAGGTCTTCCACAGCCTTTTCATTAGCTTGACGTTGCAGAGCGTATCGCGTATCCTCGTTTGTGATTGGCATTAAAGTTGTTGTAATTCAGCCCCTGGACGATTGCAAGCGCACCGTTTCTAACCAAGTCGTTCTTTCCTCAAGGCAGCGGTGTTAAAAGTAGGTCGGTCAACGGAGTTTCGTGCGTAATGGCAACTACCGGCGTCTCGAAAGTCCAAAGAATGTATCAAATGTCCCAAATCAGATTCATCTGATTATTGCCGAACGGGATCAGTAACACGTTTTCATCACACGCCGCATTCAGCGAACAAACAAACTTTAAGGGCCCATGCAGAACGGTGAGAAATCCTCAGCCCCACCCCTCTGTTATTCTATTGGCCACTGCTCTGTTCTATCATAACTCGCGCTCTGTGTCCCTCTCAGTCTCGCACCCACCTCTCCTTCCCACTCTCGCTCTCGCTCTCTCACCGCGCGACTGAGAGCCAGAGGAAGCGCTCGGACTTCACAGCGAACCGCTTCGGCTGTGCGAATGCATCAAACTAGCCTGTTTGAAAATAATGTCGCAAAACAATTTTAGCTTTTTATTTTTCGAGGCGGTGACCGAGAAAACAGTCCTCATCCAATAAATCTTCAGTGCTAAAATGTTAGAAGTCGCACAAAAGTGAAAAGTCTGGAAATCATCAAGAAAAAGTCCTTGGAAACAAGTATATTTAGGAATCGATTTAATCTGGATTAAAAAAAAAAAACGAACTCTCTTTAAACAGTTTGCTCTTTTGACGGGGAAATGTGCCATGTATTGTCAAAAATCAATTTGGATTAAACATGACAAAAATACATGACCTATGATATAAGAGAAAACAATACGAGAAACTTAATTTGCTTAAAACAATTCCTCAAGTGCTTTAGCTCATAATAGGCAAATTATCTGATGAAGCATTTGCATGTTTATTTTTTTTTTTAAAAGGGAGAATTACATATTTAAAATTTTCAACAGCACCCGTATGCAAAAACAAATGTGTTTTAATCATTTCACATGCGTAAAAACAAAATTGACATCATCATCCCAAACGTAGTTATCTGTACATGTTACTTTACGTTGTTATACAAAATCCTGTCTCATTTGAAACGATTATATTTTAATAATAATAATAATATGAGTGATCATATTTATGAATAGGCAGTGTTTTAAAGAAGAGAGATTCCCCTCTGACTGCACTGCAGCGACCTGCAAAGCTGAAGATTTATGCCCTGGAAAAGACAAACGAAGCTATCAGTCTAGCTGATTTTGAGAAATGAAGATAATAACGTTACTATAGGTGATGTCTCGGATGCCATTATTTCTCACTGAATATTTAACGAACTGCTGCCGGCGAGATGGATCAGGTCCTATAGCGTCAGCTATCTATACTTAAGGCGACTGTTATTTACTTATTAATGAAAGAAGAGAGAGAAAGAAGAGATGAGTAAACGGACGATGTGTACTTTTGGTTGAGAAAAAAATGATATACGGAGGAGAAATCAATATACTACTTACCTTTAAAGCACATCAGATTATGGATATTTGTTTTTAAGTTATATTGTTTTATTTCTGGCCTATAACGTATTCCCACCTGTCCACATTAATTGCATGAATATTTTTTTTTCCGAAAAGAAATAAAATAAAAAATCGTAACATGACTAATTATTTCTTTCTTTCTTTCTTTCTTTCTTTCTTTCTTTCTTTCTTTCTTTCTTTCTTTCTTTCTTTCTTTCTTTCTTTCTTTAACAACTCCTACAATAAATTATGAAGAGTCCAAACAAGGCAACAACACCTGAACATCATATCGTGTCATAAATGCAGAGATACGGAGTGTGAGAAGGGGGCAATATTGTGATGTCCCCGGTGAGAGGATCGATGCTCGGTTAATTGATGTGAGTGTTGGTGTGGGGCTGTAAACACGCTGATTTGCAGCTCAGCCGAGCGCGAGACGCTATAAATGAGATTCCCCGCGCGCGCTCGGACAATCACCGCGTGAATGACACTAACGGCGAGAAATTTGGGCTGTGACTCGAGAGAAGTCAGGGGTGCACCACGAGAATGGGGGTAGGGGTTAAGTGAAAGCGCTCAAACACTCCCTCCCTTCCTCTATTATGCGGCGGCAATTAATTGGCAGCGCTGACAAATGTTTGGAAATATTATTTGGGTGACACCGCGTTGCAGATGCGCACGAGTTCCATTTTAAAGTTAGACTTCTTCCTTAGACATGACAACATTTATTACGCCCATCAGAATATGAAATATGTAAATCTTTAAGATAACGTTTATCTTATATTGAGTAAAGAACAAGCCAGGGCTCTTTCTAGAGCGCAGATGCTCGCGCTCACTTGGGGTGTCACGCGCTAATCGATAAGAAGCATATAGCAGCGGGAGCGCGTGGGGTCATCATTCACCATTATCACTGACAACCGATAATTGATCATTCCACAGAAACAGAGGGCGTTTGACCGCATAATTGAATAGCATAAGCAGTATGGATGATTTTTTTTTTTCGCCTTTGCGTTTGTGGACGGCACACATCACCGTTTTATGTCTTTTATCTCTTTTAAAAGAACTCCTTTTTGTAGCTGAGTTCAACATGTAGCTTTCAGTGAGGAGCTGAACTGCTGCACGTTCTGCGTGGAGAATTACAAACAGTTGGATCACACTTTGAATAGGATCAAGTCGAAACAGTGGCGAATGTGAAGAAGGACCTTATGAAATGTTAAACTTTTTGTCACAGGGAAAAGCGCGTCCTCTCTGCATTCTCCTAACTGTTGAGCTTAAATGAGAGACGTTTTTCTTCACTCCTTCCTCTTGAGGAATTTGATGCTGGTTTTTTTTTTTTTTTTTTATATCAGGCTGATTTACACTCTGCCTGTTGGTGGTAGACGCAAGACTGTTTTAAGCCCCGTTTATCCACGTTCATTTGCGCTCGATCGCTTCTTGCAGGTCAAGAGTGGAATGCAAAACAGTGCGGGGCATTCACAGTTTTGAGGACAAAATAAATGTAAGGGAAGAATCTCGAATTTGAATTATGATTACTAATTATTTCTTGTTCTTAAGAAAGTGGACAAAGTTTAAGTGCGTATGTGGTGTTGTAAATTGTGATCTTGTCTCCATGGCAGGCGTGATGATCATGTCAAGCGGCAGACAGTCGCCTCCTGATGACATCTACCATCTGTTATCAACAGATGACGGGGATTATTGCAGCCACCGAGGCATTTTTCTAATGTGTTAAGTTTCAGACCTCAGGTGTGAATGCTTTATATTACAAATAAATACCATATAGTTTATTTACCTCAGCTGCTGCTCTCTGTCAATAATCAATAGTTAACTGAACTTAGGTGATCAATATTGAAATACATTTCTATTTTATTATGCAAATAACTTTCATTTGCATCATTTCATTAAAGTAATGAACAACAGAATAGGCTGCTTCAAATATATCATACTGATTTCAAGTATGACTAAACATTTTACAGACATACACATATATAGCTACATGAATAATATATGTACATAACATTTCCAAATTCAGATTTTTTTTTACTGTACATATAATCAAAAGGAGAAGTGTCAGAAAGGTTTAAAACATTTGAAAAACTTAGATGATATACGTAGATAAGGCATAAGATCATAAATTAAGAGATCATTGTGGAGCTATTGTCCTCTAGTGAACCCACCCTCTCGCTACCACAAATACAATCTCACAGCCAACATTTGACCCAACATAGGTTTTACCTCTGTAATTGTTGCAGTCTTTTGACCTCAGTAGACTATGTTTGTTTTTGCATTGTCATAGACAGAAATGTTCTTGCTCTCTGCGTTTCTCCTGAGAAAACATGTATTAAAAAAAAGAAAAAAAAGTTGTGTTTACAAGAAAGGAACTTTATGCTACTTATAGTGAAGAATCAATAAAAATTTATCTGTGAATTCACTGACCACCTCAGTCACATGAAATGTGCTCAACCGCTGTAAAAGCTCAAAATAGTGAAAAAAGAACACCACAGCACAAATGAAAGAAAAGAGATGTAGCTCTTGCATGCTCAGATGTCCTGATTTTTAATTACACATACTTCCAACAAGCATCTAGCTGTTTGGGAAAGAGAATTTCAGTGTCGAGTCACCAAGAAAGAACAAGATGATGGTCATGTCTTACATTGTGTCCATGTGTGCATAAGAGTGTGTGTGAAAAGGAGCAAAAAAGATAGAGATGTCTGTAGACCTCTCTTATCTTCAGAAAAGGTTTAATTAGTGATTCATGACTAGTTATGTCACAATTTATCCTGGCTTCAACACATAGATAACACAGTAGAAACAGCACATTCTTGTTTTTATCTAAAGTGATGCAAATGTACAATATCAGTCAATCCCACTTTTGTGATTCTGCACATTTGACATGTTGATCATCCTATTTGAACACTGAAAAACAAAGAAAAAGTAAATATATATTCTATAACATAAATAATTGTAAGAATGCTTACGCGAAAACAAAATGACCGCTTTAGTCAAAACATGCATGGTCTGTTTCAGCTTAGGTGTGAAAACTCTCACTTACTAACAAAAATCTCCATTAGATGTGCTTTGGGTTAGTTTAACAAACTAACAGAGCAGAGCTGATGATGACTGGCCTAGCTGAATCACATCCACTTTTCTTATGACACTGATGAATGCTATTTGGAGAGTAAGAGCTCTTTGTAGAGAGCATGTTGTAGTGTTAGAGGGAGATTATTTTGACACATTTCACCTAAAATTTTAAAAACAGAAGGACAAATTTCACCTTGTAAATAATCTTAAAGAAACCACACATAAAACATGGTAAGCAAATGAATTAAATAACTTAAAAAATAACTTAAAATGTACAATTTATACACATTGTGCCTAGATCTTAGAGAAACTTTGCCTGAACACATATATGGACACATACACACTCAAAGATTCAGAGTGAGTCAGTACGTAAAAACAAGGAGAAAGAGTGTGACTTCAGAGCTGTTTATGCTTTACGAAATATATAAATCACTAATAAGCCTGGGAGTCATGTGAACAGATTAATAAATGAGTAACAAGAAGCAAAAAGAGAAATAGCACATAATTGCCTTTAAAATTTGTTTTAAAAAGGATGAACATATCACTTTTGGCTTAAGTGATATTTTCAGCCTGTAAAAACAGATTTAAAAAATCCCTCTGTTTCCGCATGAACATTATGATATGATTTTATTATTGCTAAGCGGTTAAGAAATTTCCAGCACATTTCAGGAATAAGTGTGATGTTTAGGAAGAGGTGCTGTAAATAGCATGCACAAGACATTTTCAGTGTGAGAAATATAAAATGAATGTTCCAAGATGTTTACTCTTTCATTCACATCTTTCCAGCACCCGACAAAGGAAAAACTACATTAAATTCAAGCTTTTCATTTTTAATTGTTCTTTAAAACAAGCAATAACACACATTAGACGGAACTGGGGTTTCGGTGGTTTGAAACTGCCACTGTCTGGAGGAAGGATAAGCAATATGTGAGTCTGTCTTTGAAAAGCAGACTAAGCAGCCTCATTCACAAAGACCACACAGTAAAACACATGCACACTCGCTGGAAAGAAAACCAAAAAACAAGTATGACATTTTCAGCGTAAAAAGTGACCATTGGAGCCAAAGATGATGAGTAAAAACGTCCTTGAAATACAGAGCAAATTACTTCTCTCCCTTCCTCTATCATATTTTTTTTTTTTTATCTAACAGTGTCCCTGTTTATGTTTATAGCTTTATGTAACAAAACATGTTTGAGTACAGCTACTGACCTACTGACCACCCACAGCACACACACACACACACACCACACACACACACACACACACACACACACACACACACACACACACAAACACAAATGTGCACAGGTTTCTGTGCAGGGAAGTTTGCTGTTGTTTTTATTGCTTCCTTTTCCATTGGCTGGCTCCCTCCCACATGTCCCACTATCACTTCCTTTCTTCCTTTGTGCAGGTTTTAGAGAGCAGAGACTGTGCTAGCCTATTACCCTCTCTGGCCCAGTTTTCCCATTTCTTTATCCTTCTTTTTCTATCTCAACCGCTTTCTAAGATTTCATGCCCTTATTCTATCCCTCTGTTTCGCTCTCCTTCTTTCTTTCTCCTTCCTTTTCTCTTTTTCTCACTCGTTAATATTCACAGTAAGAGCCCAGGCGCTTACAAAGTCTCCTCTAGAGTCATAGCCAACTGTGGCCCTGTGAGAACAAACATATACACAGCTGACAAACATCTACAGGAGGTGCCCAAGATCAGTCTCCTTCAGGGATATATCAGCAGAGGAATTTGAATTAATATCATGCTTCACAGGTCATATAAAGATCTTTATGTATTCTATAAATTTATGTTTTGCTGATAAGCTATGCTTTTTTTGATATTCATGGATTTAAACTTTACGATGACAGTGTGTGTGTGTGCTGTATAGGACACCATTATGCACATTTATCTCCTGGTGTATGTGACAGGAAGCAGACAGTCTATTGAAGACCTTCTCTTGATTTTAACAGGCTCTGATTGGACAGCAAACTCGCATTAAGGCTCTATTGATCCTCCTGCCGTTTCAGAGGTGATCAATATAATTGATTAGAGGAGGCTAAATCTAATACAATAGAAAGTGTGTGTTTCTCTGTCTGTACAGTATGTGTGTGTATTAAAACATAATAATAATAATGATAATAATAATAATAATAATAAACAATTCCTTCAGAGTGAAAAATACACACACACACAGTTTTCCACATATGTACTTTTACACTGCCATTTTTTCCAACACCTCAACCTTTAAAGGCACAGGAAAATTCAACAGTAATTAATAAGATTAATCATTTGCAAAACGGTATCAATTAAACACAAAAAGGGTATGAACTCGAGTACATGTTCAGCAATTAGGAACAAAGAGCTTCTCTCAGCCATTATTGTATGTTAATCACTTATTACTATGCACTAATTATGATGAATATAATTATACTGAGAGTTCTCATTGGTCATCAGTGGCAGGTTTATAAAGAAAAGGCAAATTTGTTCCTTAATTTTTCTGTTAATGAGATTAAGTATATTAATGATTCAATTACATGATGTAATGTCTGCTGCTTATAACCTTTGCAGCAAGGGAGATTGATTGTATCAGTAATGAGAAAAGTGATTTATTTGTCTCAAAGGTTGTTCAAACGAAAGTAGCATTACTTCTCTACGCAAACCGATAATTTGTTAAGTGTACTTAACTTGCCCCCCAGCTAATGGTTATTAACTATTTGAATAAGAACAATATTAATATATTTCATAATCTTTTATGTCAGTCTGTTAAATGTTATATAATCTTTCCTATGCTTCAGTAATGGTTTGTAATCATCCTATCCAATGTTCTCACTCAATTTTATTTTATGATAATATTAAAATGACTTACGATCTTTAAGAGAATATCCAGAATATCCTCTAGTTATAATGCTGATTTTAATGATTGTTAGTGGTATAGTAGTGAAAGATGATCTCTTGTATTTTCTGCCTGACACCGAATAACCTGATTTTCTTTTCAACTTTTCAACCTGCCCATGACCCATTTAAAAGCTAGATGAGTTAACGGCCAGAATAAGAGTTTCTCGTAATGTACAAATACAATAAGAGTGATATTTACCACGAGTCTGTGAGTCAGTCAAGGGAGATACTTTTCACAAACACACACAACACACGTAAACATGCCACTGTCCTCTCTTTTCAACCTCCTGACCGCCCCCCCCACCAAAACCTCTCATAATTCAATGTCACCAAATCCAATTGACAAGAGTCTAATTAAATTTTCTCACCAAATGCAACTGAAATTTTTAGACATTCTAAATATACAGAGAACATGCTTAAATAAACAAAGCATTTGTTTGTCGGGAGGTCACAAATAAATAGAATTATGTAGTGTTCACAAATTTAAATAAAAGCTTGTGTGTGCTACTGCACAGTTTAAAAATACCACCGGGATTATTGGAAGAGACAATAATTGGATTTTAACAGTCAAGCAGATGCTTTCTCACACCACATCCAATTCATAAAGCCTCATACTGTCATTGGTGATCTGAAAAATGTCTAATGGAGTAATAAGTCCACGTAAATTCATTTCATTTTATGTGTTTATTTGTAGATTCTGTTGGAGAGGATGAGAATTAAAAAAAAAAAAAAAAGTAAAATTGTTTAAAGAATGTGGTACCTGGCATACGCGGCAAATAATCAGGAAAAAAGGCAGAGATACAGAAGGAAGCATGATCGGCTGGATGGGTCATTATCCTCAAACCAACTTTGACCTGCCCACCGTGTTCCTCGGTAGATGAAACTTTGTATTAAGCAAATGCATATTCAAAAAAACAAACCAACAAGCAAAAAGTTTGTGTTTAAAAGAATGTTCAAAATTTATTTGACAATTTGTTTAATACATATCTGTCTATGGACAAACAAGGGAGAAAAGAGAAACATTATGAGCTAATGATATTTAAACAGTAATTTGATACGATGTAGTCAAATGCTCATAAAACAAAGGCCCACACATCACGTGAGCACCAGTTGAGATGGTTCTGATAGTCATATCCTTCATTCATCACATCACATTCAAATTAAGTCAAAACTTTTCTCACTTCAATCTAATAACAACAAAACCTCTGAGAATTTAAACTGAATAAAAGGTGAAGATTCTGTCCATGAATTATAGCTGCTGATTTAACCAGCCCTTTTCTCTGTGGATTCATTTCAGAGCGTGATGATAGGCAAGCAGGAAAAAGAGGAAAAACATCAGTCATGGGCTGTTTTATCATTTCAATTTGAATAATGATAATATACACAGGCTGTGTGCAGACATATCTTACACCTAACAAATGGAGGGAGAGAGAGAGAAAGAGAGAGAAGCCGAAGGAAAAGTGAGTAGAGAGGCTGGTTGTTTTGGGGGGGGGGGGGGAGTAGAAACGGGGGGTGGTCTGAGGTTGCGAGCAGCAATTCCTCTTTGTTATCAAGTGAAATGACTCTACAAATATGACAATAAATCACGTCGGAAATCAATCTGGGCGGAAGCGACTGGGAGGTGCTGATAATGCATCAATCAATATTTAATGTTTAGAGTTTAATTAATCCAGCACTGGAGAGCATTCTTTAAGTGACAGAGAGAGCGTGAGTGAGGGAGAGAGAGAGAGAGAAAGAGAGATGGGTGCAAAGTGTTTCAGCACAGAGATGCTCCTCTATCAAAGCACCTCTCTGTGTGGAGAAGGCCCATCACTCCTTTCCTCTCTCATTCTTTGTGGCTCTTTTTCGCTTCATTTGTTTATACTTTTCCAATTCATCCATCCACAGATGCATGCAAGAAGTTACCTGTGGGCGAGAAGTTGTAGTGAAAAACTGTGTGTGTCATGCTCGTGTGAATCGTGATTGTGGAGTCTGAACTGCTGTATTTCTCTCTCTCTCTCTCTCTCTCTCTGTGTTCAGTCACCTCAGAGGGCAGCTGCACAATTACCGCAACCGCATACACAGGCTGACATTTTGATCTCTACAGTAGTATTGGGTCAGTGATCATGCTGTTTAACATCGTCACGCAGAATCAGCGCTCAGTGATAACAAGACACACCAAGAAGCACATGCTGATGAGATATGATCCCCCTCTGCTTCTCTCTCATACTTATGGAGATTTGTGTAAGAGGCTCTTGAGACAGGGTAAGTAGCTTACCTGAGGGAGTTTTGATTTTCTTCCATGTGTTCTGTTACACAGCTCTCTTCCTCTTAAAAAGAAATAGATAGATAGATAGATAGATAGATAGATAGATAGATAGATAGATAGATAGATAGATAGATAGATAGATAGATAGATAGATAGATAGATAGAAATGTCTCCACATAAGTCCTCAGATTGTTATTTATTTCAAAAAACATTTTAAACATTAAATCAATTTTAAATAAATGCACACATTCAAATGAAAGAAATATAATTACATTTCTTTATATTCTGTTTAAGCTTATATTCAACATGACTTGTGTAAGACTTATATTGTTTGCAGATAATGTTTTGATGTCTGCAGATTAACACAGGACTTTGATATTAGCAGCAAATAATAATGTAAGCCTTACACAAGTCAAGAGGATGTGTCATAACTATGCTTATGAAATATCTCATCTTTTGCCATCATGCAACTGTGGAAAGGTACAAAATATGGCAACATATTTCACGGTCAATTATGACAGCTTTTAACGACCATTTCCTTTTGGTAAAGTATGCATGCATGTGAATGTGGTGCAAATGAGTGTATTATCTTCCTGTTGTTTTGTAATGAGAGTGAAATTTATGTCTTGCTTCATAAAGTGGAAAGGATGATTTTACTCCACACAGTCCTAGTGCGCATCCGAATTGGTGTTAGTGTCAAAAAAATCAACCATCTACTCATTGTTAAACGGTTAAAAAATAAATACAAATAATTCTCTGAAAAGGTTCCATCCTTAATTTTAAATTACTAATATCCAATCATAAAAATTTTACACAATGGATTTTAAAGCTTTGTTAGTACAATCGCATTGTAAAAAGCACCTGCAATGAGTTTAATCTCGTGAACACAAGTATAATATCCCTCTCAAACCCCAGTAGCCAGTGGCACACACTATTTATGCCTGTCAAAGCAGAAAAGCTTTATAACTCAACAGCTGCTTGCAACACGAGACTACTTACACACTCATCACGGATAGAGTCAATCTGTTTGGGCCCATAATGAAACATAAATATACACACAAATGCAAATACACATGCCACATAAACACACATGAGAATCTAAGCTATAGCATGCTTACACAATGTCAGATACAATGTGCAACTTTATACGACATAAATCACTGACATAGACTCTACAAACCACTCTTAGTCTTGTGTCCCCTCGACACACAATAGCTTGCTGTATGAGGGGACAGGATGCATTGCCAATTGCACATATCTGATTTGCTACACTCATTAAAAACAGGAGCAAAAGCAAGCAGCTTACAGAGTGAACTATTGCGGGAACAGAGCAGATTTATGACTTATGTTTAGTATTAGAGTTACAGATAAAATAAAATTGAGTGTGAAACTGCCAGACAGACAGGCTGAGGTCAGTCAGACAGGAGTAAGACCCTTTAGTTCTTGCTGACAGTTTCTAAGTCTCTGTTAACACATTTTAACATGTGCTGTTGTGAAGCTTCTTCTCATCACTATTCCACCTCTCTGTATTTAAACAGCCAATGAAGACTCAACATGAAACACACCTGCACTTAAAAAGCTCCATGCCTAATGATTTGACTCATTTACCTGTTTGCACATTTGCCTCTTGTACATTCCTGTGTATCTTAATATTTAAGACTACAGTTTAATGCACATATGCACATTCCCTCTTGTACATTCCTGTGAATCTTAATATTTAAGACTACAGTGTACTTTCATGCACATTATTTTCCATTCTATATTTAATTCTACAGTATACATCTTTTTTAATATGTTATTCTTATATATTTATTGTTTACTTTTATTTCATTCTTTCATAGCTATATTTATGTATATTTTCATAATTGCACTGTCCATGGAGCGGACCTGACTCACATTTCACTGCTTGTTATATATGCTCTATATAATTGTGTATGTGACAAATAAAAAATCTGGAATCTTGAATCTTATAGGAAATCTGTACCAAATTAGTATTCACATGTACAGTGGATTGCAACACAGTAGCACCCTGGCTATGTATTAATTCAGCAGTGACATGATGGGTTTCCCAATAACCTTGCAAATTACAAATTACACTTGCAATCACATTTACTGTTGCACTTTCTGTTAAAGTTCACAGAAGAAATTCAGTCATTTCAGTAGGAATCTGCACGAGTGTGAGTTTTGCTTGACATTTCACTAAAGTTAGTCACATGAATTTGCCATACTGACTAACAGAAAATTGCTTGTTTTGAAAGTAACTTTGGTTTAAGTATCGCTATGGTATTGACAATAGATAATGGAGGGTTTTCTTTGCCCAAGAAATTTCAGCAATTTGATTGAAATAAACTAAAATCAAAAAGGTAACATTATGTGTAATCAGTACTTTTTAATTTCATGCTGACATCATGCTATGTTTTTTAAGTATATATATATATATATATATATATATATATATATATATACCTTATTGAGAATATAAAAAATATAATAAAAATATATACTCTATTTATTTCATACTAAGTATATTGCTCAAGACTTACTGATTATAATTAAACTTTATTTAGAGTACTACTTGTGTACAATGCACATTTCTTAATATTAAGCCTGAAATGTGTTGTAATTTCACTACTGATGAGGACTGTATGATCTTTGAACAATATCGGTATATTGTATACTTGTATACTTGCAATAGTTCCATTTTAGCACAATCAAATATACTTCAGTATATTTTTAGTTGGATTTCAGCACTACTTCCACACAATTAAAGTGCATTAAGTACAAAATTATTTGTTCCAATTTAGCAGACATTAAGTATACCAGTTTAGTATAATAAAAGTACAACTGAAGGGTATATATATTGAGCACTTAAATATGTAAATGTATTTGTATACTTAGCATGAAAAGTGACAGTTCACACACACACACACACACACACACACACACACACACACACACACACACACACACACACACTTATTTATTTATTATTTATTTATATTTATATATTTTATTATATATATATTTTTAAAGAAGCCACTTATACTCACTACTAATTTATTTGATCAGAATTATAGTAAAAACAGCAATACTGTGAAATATTATCACAATTGAAAATAACGGTTTTCTATTTTAGGGTGAAAATTTCCCCATGTAGATTCTGCTCAGGGCACTGTCCAACAGAAAGTTGCTTGATTTGAAGGTAACTTCAGTGTAAGCTTATACATTACTATGATATTGTCAATAAAAATGGACCTATTTAGCCTGTGAAATTTCTCATAAATTTTGCCAATGTGATCATATTCGCCTTAAGATTATTTAGACATTATTTTCTTGGCTGTTACCTGAAACAGAACATTATTTGCATTATTAAATGAGGGTGCTCAATATGTGACTGTCATGCCATGGACAAGTTTTCAATTATTTACAGATGTTTTAGCATACTATAGACAACAAAGCTTTCGGGAAACATCATAGAAATTAAGTACAACTTTTGTGCAACTAAGTGCTTCTGAAAATCTGGCCATGATCAGATTCTGTATTTCCAATTGCTGCAAGTCTGGACGGCATTGCAGCATTGGGTACCTGGATGATGAGAAGTGAGATTTTATGGATAGGATACTTTGCAATCAGCTTGTTAAAGGAGTTTCAATCTTGGAAGTTCTCACTGTTCTTTTAAAAGCAGTCTGAAAAGTTGAGATGTTTAAAAGAACTTTGACAAGCCTCTTTGATCCTTGGTGACCTGCAAACAGCATTGCTCTCATCCTCTTGGCTCCTCCTCAGTGTTTAGTACAGGTGAGCGAGTAAGTGAGTGGAGAGATGAGTGGGCATAAGGGCTTTTAAAAAAGCTCTCTGATGTGGTCACCTAAAGACACAACAAATGCCCAGAGAACAATCAAGCTTCAAGGACACCTACAATTAAGAACACACATAAAACTAAACGGAGTTAGTGAGAGAGAGGAAGAGAGTTTGTTTTGTCTGACATAGCATTCTGGTTGGCTCAGTACGAGGATGTGGTGATGTCATTCGTTTTATCATCCGTTTGATTAATCCTTCTGTCAATTTGAACCCTTAATTCACTGCTGCGGTTTTTAGAACGCATCCAAGCAATATACAAGCTGATTGCGCATAAAGTCAATGGCACTGTAATGAGAGCGATGTATGTGTGTTTATTCGCATGAGTGTTTTTAAGTGTGCGTGCCTTTGAAAACTTTAAGAATGTTGCATTTCAGTGTCCGTCGAAAAGTGCCCCCTTCTGAGTGTGCCAGAGAGAGACTACAGGATTAATCTCTGCTGATCTGGTAAACACTCACTCTAAGCGAGCGTGTTTCACATGCACATGCTCTTGTTTTCTGTTGAAGAAAATGTGTATTTTTGGACATGCAAAAAAAAAACAGATGGAAGACGCAATGCATTTAATCTGAATATATTTGTACAGATTGAAGCCTGAGATTAGGAACACAGCCGGGCTTGTTTCAAAATAATTATTGCCGAGCTAAATTAAACTCATCCTCTTAAAAACGGAAAACATACGTAGCTGTTCCACATACCCATTAAAGACCAGAACATCCTACTGTGATTCCTGACATCCCTGTAAATGTATTTGTGGTATTTGGCCTGATAATCCCTTGTGTAAACATGTTTTACAGAGGTGTTTTTAAAAAGATGTTGAGTTTAATTTTATAAAGAAGATTATTTGAAACTGATAACAAAATACCACCAGATACTAGATGTGGAGTTTGTTTTTAAAGTGAAGATTTTAAGACGTTGTTTGTTAACCAGCATCAATATATTAAGTTTATTTTGTTTATTTCTTTGTGGAATTAGTACTTTTTTAATTTCTTTCCCTTTGATATCACTGTTTAATGTAAATAACATAACATTACATCATATAACACAACATAACATAACAACATATAACATAACATATAAAATAAAATAAAATAAAATAAAATATATTTTATGGTTTTGAAAGTGGTCACTTATGCTATTTAAGGCTGAATTTATTCGATCAAAAATAAAAACAGTAATACTGTGAAATTTTATCACAATTTAAAATAACTTTTTCAAAGCTGAATTTTAGGAGAAATTACTTGGTAACACTTTAAAATAAGGTTCTATTTGTTAACTATAATTAATGCATTAACTAACATTAACAATGAGCAATACATTGTTACAGTATTTATTAATCTTTGTTAATATGAGTTAATAAAAATACATTATACTGTTAGTTAATGTTTATTAATGTAGTTAGATTATTTTAAGATGTGGAACCTTATTGTAAAGTGTTACTAATTACTCCAGTCTTCAGTGTTACATGATCCTGAGAAATCACTGTAATATGCTGATCTGGTGCTCAACATTAGCATTATTATCAGTGTTGAAAACAGTTGAACTGTTTAATTAATTAAAACAACAATTAATAAAAAAATATTTATTTGAAATATAAATCGTTTGTACATTTGACATTATTACAATCGTTTTAATCAATTTCATAATTCGTCCCCATACTTTTGAACAGTAGTGTACATACATTTAAATTATGTATTTAAATTCCTGTTGCATTCATGCTTATCATAGAGTGATTGATTGAGCTGTATTTAGCTTTGCTTTACAGTAGCTTGGCAGTGGTGCAGAAAGGGGCCTTGTATTCCATTGTTCTCCAGCTGTCTTGGCTACATATGAGAAACAAATGAATAATTCTGCCATTCATTCCATTAACCAAAAGACAAGGCATTTATCCAGGTCTCTGTCATGAGACAATACCCTACAAACTTATCTCTCTCCCACTCTCCTCCATGTCCTTCTCATTGTCCCTTATAAACCACCCCCCTCCCAAACTCACACACAATCACGCTATCACACTCCTCTGCTAATTGATGGCGCAGTCAGCAGCGTATTGAAAGGACTGATCTGTGTGCATATGCATGTGTATGTGTGATATGTCCCTAGCTGGGTGGCTAAAATCACTGCTCTCCATGACCCAGGCTGGTCTTTTGTGTCTTTATCAGCACGTAAACCTGTAAATCGCAGATACCGTCTGCAGATCCTGCTCTTTACAAAGCCACACAGGTAAAACATTTACCACCACGACAAGACCAGCACACCCCTCTCTCTGATCTTATCACAGAGGATGTTCACATTGAAAGCGGATACTTGGTACTTTGTTTTCAGATTCACACCCAGCGCGCACACACACACACACACACACACACACACACACACACACACATACACACAGCCCCTCCAGGCAGGGGTCTCACCCTTGTCTCTCCCGCTTGATGTTATCTGACGCACGAAGACCATCTTTCCTCTAATCATAAGTCCTGGTGGAAATGACACTATACAATTTAGTAATGGGTGTCTGCATGCCTTAATACTACAGGAACCAGCACACAGCCTCCGAGGCACTGAGAGGAAAATGAGAGAGAGGAAGAGATGGAACGAGATGTCTGGAGTCATTAGAGGGCCCAAGGTGTTCTTGAGGAGCTGGACATGATTTAAACACCTTTCAGATGAAAATTGCTACACATAAAAATGAATTGATGCCGGACTTTGACATTGACTACAATACTTATTTTTGTGTTCGCTGTTGATGATGTTGTTTTTCTGCTCTGTCTCTTTTGAATGTTAAATACCAAAAAAATCCCTGTTTAAATAAAGCCCTTGTCCTTTAGATCCTCTTCTCCACTTCCCCGGCTCTCTCCCCACAATTATTCCTCTCCATCCCTTGCGAATGGCCCTTGGCCATATAAAGCTGTTTGGTGCCAGTATCATGCTCAGAATCTCAATGCCTGAACTCTTCTATGCATTCATCACAGGCTTTTCCATGAAACAACCAAAATATTAGTACAACTTTCAACCCCTGTCATCATAAATTCAAGAGGAAAGTTGGAAAGAGACAGAGAGATTATATTAACTAGATAAGAGTTTTTATAAAGAATAAGAGTAGAGAAGAAACAGATGGATTTTGGGGGCTGTCAGTGGGGCACTGACCCATAAGTAGCCAGATTTAAAATGGCTTTTAGCATTGAGTAAACATAACAGATATATATATATTTTTTTTATTACTTAATCGAGATAATTACATTTTATTTAAATGATTATTACATGATTTTTTTTTTATTGTAGGAAAAACATTTCATTAATTTTAATGACCGAAAAACGTGTTTAACTGTGTCCCACATAACACTGTTACTGCAATATCTTCTCGATCTACATTTATTTATTTGATTTAATATTTTCACATTTTTATTACTTTTTTATGTTTAATGTTAATAATTAATTACAATAATTAATTATTTTGTAAGGAATTACCAGAAAATAATTAAATCACACAACTCGACATATTTGGTTATAGGACAGCAAAATTACAGACCACTTCTAAAATAGAAAATAAATAAATAAGGTTACACTTTATTTTAAGGTGTCCTTGTTACAGTGTAATTATACATTTAAGTACTGCATAATATTAATTAACAATGTACTTACTATATGTTTAGGGTTAGGATTAGGGTTACTTGCATGTAATGTTGTTATAATATTAAGTACGTGTAACGCAAGTACATGTTACAAGGACACCTTAAAATAAAGTGTTACCATAAATCATATTTTGATTGACTTCCTGATGTTGATGATCAACACTTTCAAGTGTAAGCACCTCCTTTCCCTGTGATGAGGGGAAAAAAATCTTAATTTTACCCACTTGTGGAAAGTGCCAAGTGACTGTTCAATACTCAACATGTGCATCATCTATTTATACAAAATATAAAAATGTTTTATAATATTTAGTCTATTATAAGTATTATTTTCTAGTCTGATCTTTTTTCATTTGACCTTCATGTGGGAAAAACATGAACTATTACTTCTAATAATCCACCAAAACATATATATATATTTTTTACATTTTTTTTGTAATAAGAGGTAGTGACTCGCTGTGAGTGACATTGTGACCTGTGCTGTCTATCACAAATATGCAAGAGGATAAAGGTTTAGAATGGCAGCTTCCTGCATCTGATGTTCGAGACTCAAATATTCCTGAATGCCCCTCGAACCACTAAAGTGAAACTCCTAGGAAAGGAGAAGAGGCGAAAGCGCTGCAAAGAGTACAAGTGTTCTCATTTGCACTGTGTTTTATTTTCCATGGGTCGTGTTAACCTGACTGTGGTGATTATTCTGTTCAGGGCAAAAGAAGAGAGCGACCAGCTGCGCTGTAATGGACACACACACACAGGCCTTACAAAACAAGGCTGCAACCTCTCTATGGATCAGTATCTTGTGCATATTTGCTATATGTGTAAGTTTCTGTTCTGGCTCTTCTGACACAGATGATATATATATATATATATATATATATATATATATATATATATATATATATATATATATATATATATATATATATAGTATCTTATGCATATTTGAATCCTTTCCAGTGGTAACTGTACGATTTTGAGATATTTTTTATTTATTTTTTTCACTGAGAACAATTGTGGGACTAATGCAATCAACGATTTCACAAACATTCACTGATGCTCAAGAAGGAAACATGATGTAGCCTATTAAGACAGTAAACTTTCTAAAAGGAAGAAATAGATTTTGTTTAAAGATCATATATATTTTTTTCATTTACCACAGCCCGTCAGATATTTAAATATTACCAAAAGACGACAAAAAAAAAAAAAAAAAAAAAAAAATTCATCCCCCCCGGATCTTATTCATCATGTTGCTTCCTTGAGCATCAGTGGATTTTTCAACCTTTTGTAATAGTTTTGAGTCCCTCTTTTGTGTGTGTGTGTGTGTGTGTGTGTGTGTGAAGAAATGGATCTCAGAATTATAGTCAGTGCTAGAAATGGTTCAAATGTGCAGAAGATTCTGTGAAACCAAAGAATGTGCAGAACCTGGAGGATTTTTCTGAAGAACTGTGGACAATTAAACCACTTTTAAGATCTCCCTTATTTTATCAAAATTATTAAATAAAGTGCAGGTAGAAGAGCAGTAATGGATGGAACATCTGCTGATCTGCAGGTGTCCTTCTCTCTCTCCTTCTATGTTGTTTATTTTGACTGAGGTATTGTGGAGTTACAGTTAGAAAGAGATTTTGTGGAGATGTCTTGTAAACTGCATCAACTGATCAAGTGAGCCAATCATTACAAGTTTAGATTAGAAACCTTTTTCTTCATGAAATGACATCTCTTTGACATAATTCACAACATTATTTTTTTTAACACTGTGAGCCAGAACAGAAAACGGCTTACGCTAGTATTTCCTATAATAATGGCAATTAAGTGGGTATTATAAGTTATTATAAATACACTACCAAACGTTTAGGATCAGTAAGATTTTATTTTTTGTTTTAGAAATTAGTTCAGCAAATTTTTCAAATTTAAACATTTTATTCAGCAAATACGCATTAAAATGATCAAAAGTAACCTGCTGTCCTTTTGAACTTTCTCCTGAAGAAAATGTATCACAGTTTCACTAAACATTGATAATAATAAGAAATGTATTAACAATCAAAAAGTTTTTTTGAATTATAATAACATTTCACAATATTACGGTTTTCACTGTAATTTTGTTAATATATAGTAGGTTACATTCATCTCAATGGCAAAATTATCCTAATTTACCTGAATTCACCTAAATTCAGAATTGGTGAGCATGAGAGACTTACTTTAGAACCATTTATAAAAAAAGTTCACAACTGTATTTTCACCTGTGCTTTTTTGATGCTTATGCTGACAGTGAACACTGTTACCTGTTAGTATGGACACTGAAGAAAATACACACCACTCACAAAGTGCGCTGCGCAACAAACCTATGACTTAACCTTAAAGTGACTGTGTTTAACTCAAGATGAAGAGGACATAATTTTTTTAGCAAATGCAGATGGCCACAGACTTAAAAGGGCCATTAGTGTGGGCTAGTAATGGGGAAAAGATAAGAGGAAAACAATGCTCTGAAGATAGAGGGAGGGGTCGGGGGCCAGGCCAGTCTTCAAAGAAATATCCATTTTGCCATTAGCTCAGTTTGAATTGATTTTTTTTCCCCTCAAACACTAAGAAACAGATGCCAAGATGCTTTTGTTACATGGTCTGCAAAAAAATTACGTTGAGAATTGAGAGACAGAACGATAGACACGGAGAGAGGGAGAGAGAGAGAGAGAGAAGAATCCAGCATCTTTGAGTCCTTTGATTGCTATCTTGGGGCTATACAGTGCAATTACTGGCTGGAACCATTAAAAGACTTGATTACAGACAGGCAGGCCAGACAGTGAACAACAGACACACATACTAGTGTTAGACCAGGTACTGTCATCCGGACATGGTCTCACACACACACACACACACACACACACACACACATACACACTCATAAACTCTTCCTCTTGCTCTCTCTCTCACACACACAGACACGTAATAGAGATAATTTCACCTTCGAACCTGAACACATCACTGTTCAGAGTGTATAAATATGCTCACAGCTTCTTCTAATTATCTCTGTGTCAGTGTCTGTAACATCCCAATACACCTGTCCTCCCGTCTCACTTCCTCTAACTCTGTCCTGCATTGCTGCCAATTTGTCTCTGAGCTCCTGAGATGACAGCAGCGGGACAATGCACCCTAAAGCTGTCGATTTATCCGCCCAGAAATGACCAGGATTTCCAATCGTCCTCGTATTATTCACACACACTTCCATCTGCACATGTTTCCACATGTAGTGTGTGGGGGGTGAGGCGGAGTGAGGAGAGCAGAGGAGGGCTTGATCATTTGTTTTCAGTTTTCTCACAGCTTTAGGGCTGGCACCCCCTCTCCTCTTCATTTACTGCTTTTCTCGACCCAGCCACATCTGAAGCGCTAATAATTACAGGCCTCTAAAACTGGCCGCTTTAGGGCAGCTGGAATCAGATTTTTTTGGCCTGAATATGTCTGTGTGTGTGTGTGTGTGTGTGTGTGTGTGTGAACAATGTGTGGGCATGCGGGAGTTGTTTGGGTCTGAGTGTATGTGTGTGTGGTAGAATGTGCTTGTAGTAGGAAGGTGTAGCTTGTACCTCCACCCTTTTTCATAGTTTTTTCATAGTTTTGACTATGCGTGTTGGTTCGGCATAGTCAGCGAGTCTTTACAAGGCCATTTCGTCCTCTGAGAGGCTTGTAGTAGTGATTAAATATATCCCCAGAGCAAGGCATCAATTACTGGGATCACACGGGCCCGGCTGGCTGCTGCCGCTTCGTTGGCGTCCACGCACCAACCCGCCACTGCAGCCAGGGAGTTGCATGAAGAGCCAAGCCTGGCTAAGGAGCTCCGTGCTGGGGCCAGACATTAGCCTCTGGGGCAAACTCTGGGAGAGGCTCCAGGGAGTGTGTGTGGGTGGTGGAGGGGTGTTAAGTGGGTAATGTGGCGTGTGCGTGTATGAATTTAAGAAGCTCTGATTTTAACTTTATGGTAACTGTTTAATTTGTTAACATTAGTTAATATATTAGGTATTACGAACTAATAATGAACAGTACTTTTGCGGCATTTCTTAATCTAGATTTTTGTTTGTTTCTATATTTACCGAAATGTGACCCTGGACCACAAAACTAGTCTTAATTCGCACGTGTATATTTGTAGCAATAGCCAATGTTCCATGAAGATATTTTGTACATTTCCTATCATAAATATATAAAAACTAAATTTTTGATTAGTAATAAGCATAGCTAAGGACATCATTTAGACAACTTTAAAGGCTCAATATTTTCTCAATATTTAGATATTTTTTGCACCCTCAGATTCCAGATTTTCAAATAGTTGTATCTTGGCCAAATATTGTTCTAACAAACCATACATCAATGGAAAGCTGATTTATTCAGCTTTCAGATGATGTATAAATCTCAGTTTTTTTAAAAAATGGACCCTTATGACTGGTTTTGTGGTCCAGGGTCACAAATAAGTTAACATTTCACATTGGAAACATTAAATATATCATGAAAACTTGAAATTATAATTATGTAAAAAAAAAAAAAAAAAAAAAAAGTAAATGAATTAAGAGTTTTATATGTAAAATTCATATATATTATATATTAATATGTTTATAAATTACCATGAATCTAGGTGAATAAATGCTTTAGTATTTAGTTTATGATACCTAATGCATTAACTACTGTTTATAAATTGAATCTTACACTCTTAAAAATTAAAGTTACAAAATGGGGTTTTCCCAATGAAGCCATAGAAGAATATTTTTTTTGGATCCCAAATGAACCTTTTAGCGAAAAGTTCTTAAAATAACTTCTTCTTTGGGAAGAACATTTAAAGAACTTTCTGCCACTATAAAGAACCTTTTGTGCACTGTGAAGTTTCCAGAAATGTTAAAGGTTCTTCAAGGAACCATAGATGCCAATAAAGAACCTTAATTTTTTTAGAGTGTACTTTTAAGTGTTATCAACTTCTTTACTTTCATAAAAAGATTGACAGAGAAACATTTGACAGACTTTTGACAGCAGCATCCATGACTGACTGCAGCCACTAAGCCAAAAATCATCTGCACCTTTATCAGAAACCCATAAACATCTGCAGTCTCGCTCAGCAGGCCGCAGATGTTCAGAACTCATATTCTCTTGTCTCATGCCCTTCTCTTTCTCGGGACAAATATCTCTGATGTTATTGGATACTTTGTGAGCTCAATAGCTTTTTCTGCCACTGTCTTCGGTTCCCCTGGGAACGGAAATCCCTGTAACTTCAATGACGGTGGTCTCAGGTTGATGACCTCACCTCTGGAATGGCAGCTATGCTCTAAATGGAACTGTGGAACTTTTTCATTCAGTTTTTTCATACGCTTCATTAGCACTGCTGATTCCTGCCTTTATGCACCTGTCAGAGAGAGACTTCCACTACAGTTAAATGAGGAAAAGAGCAGGGGGTGGGGGACAGAGGAGTTCAGAACAGTACAGTTAAAAACAGAAGTACATTTAGAAGACATTTTTAAACAAAGCAACTTGGACTTGTTTTAACAACACTGGGGTTAGATGCCTTGCTCTTATAGGTGACAGCCAACATGGCAACTAATTATAACTTATATGAGATGACAAAATCACAAGATATTGTATGACTTGGCTTGTATGGAATTTACACACACACATATATATATATATATATATATATATATATATATATATATATATATATATATATATATATATATATATATATATATATATATATATATATAAAAATAAAGAAAGAAAATATTTGTTAGAAACATCTTTCATAACTTTTTTCTTATAAAGGATAAGTAAGGAGTTTTGTCATCCTTTTATGAATAACTATGCCTTTTATAAGACAAAGCTTGTGATTATGTCTTCTGGATGTTCCACTGTCTTGCCCTTGGTCATTTTACAACACAACCCACAAAAAGACAACAGGGAGTAATATTACAATTATTATAAATCCAACCAAGACATGTTCAAAAAAGGTAGTCAAAAAAGAAAGAAAGAAAGAAAGAATAATTCATATTTATACATTATATTTCATAAAAACAACCCTTTTTTTAACCATTGTTGTAGTTACTTTACGGGACTTTTGCAAAGAGCCAGTCTATCAGTTACGTGGTAGGAAACTTTGAAAGAAAATTATCTACTCTGTAATCTGAGTTTAATCCATGTCTGTATATTTCTCTTACATCTGATGATTTTGCCTCGTCCTCCCAGGCTCTCTCTTTTTCTCTTCTCCCTCGCTTCAGTGAGCTCCAGGCGAGGGGAGGGCTGAGGGGCGTTTGGAAGCCCAGGCTGAGCTCTCTTACTGGGCTGTAATCCTGGCCAAATACCCCTGCCTCTTTTTTTCTCTCTGGAGGGGCTTCTTTTGTCTTGAGGGGAGTGAATGGGTCTATAGAGGCCGGCAGGAAACCAAGGATGTGTGTATGTGTGTGTCTCTGTCTGAGAGAGGTTTTTGCCAAACGTTTGTAACAACAGAACAGAGATTTTTAAGGGTGATGTCAGTGGCATTAATAAAACTAAACAACTGTCATATGGTTTCATGTAAAGACTTGCTGAGCGACAAATAGCACTTCTTGAAATCATCTTGAAATAACCTTCCGTCATACACATGCTCTCTCCCTTAATGTATCTGCCCACATACCCTCTCTGAATATGAATGTGTGTGTTATGTATCTGTACCTGTACAAGTGCATACATCTTTTTTTATTGTGTAAGCTAACCATCTGTTGTTCATCCTGCATCCGTCCTCGAATGTACCCTCATGTCTCTCATTCTCGGGCTGTGTGCTTGAGTAGTCTGACAGTGGAGGGGTGCTGTACTGGAATGTGGGCTGTGTGTATTGTGTGTAAAAATAAACCATCTGGACAAAGATATTCACTGAGAATTTATATTAAACAGCTGAGAAAGCAGAGCTTCTGAACGTAGTGGGGACGTGTTGTGATGCAACAGACCACACCATGAGACAGCAAGGGAGAGAAAGACAGACTTTACGACGTCTGATTCATATTTTTGGCTTGTATGCCAGCTTGAACATCATCCATCATGTTTTTGTATTTTAAAAATCACTAATCTGATCTAATTTTACGCTTATTCGGCTACTGTGAAATCAGAACGTTCATTCAAATACAATACCCTCTTGTTCACCAGTGATGTCATATACTGTACTTGTCTTGGTTGAGGTTAGTCATGTCGTGCCAATCACACACTGATGACCTAACAGGAGAACAAACCTTCCCACTTACACACACACTCATCAACATGGTGGCTCGCAGGCAAACTAAATAGCTACAGATGTGATTGGTCTGCATGCAGCGGCCATCAGGCCAAGTCAAATATTGCCTCTGCAGATTCTCACCCTTCTCTTGCTCTCTTTCTCTCTTGATACCTATCTGTCTCTCTCTGATGTATATTTGTCTTTGGCACTGCTTCATTGTCCATACTCACACAGAGGTGTCTGTCAATTTCAGAGCCACCCAAAAAACGCAAGGCGGGGTGTTGCAGACGTGATTGGTTGATTCTCTGGATGGCGTCACTTCCTGCCATTATCTGTAAAGTGTTTGACTAAGTTCCTGGTTAGACCTGAAATTAGCATCCGTTTTAGGTGGTCCATGTCAAAAAAGACAACACTAAATGGCACCCAAAACGTTTTGATATGTCCACTTCAACTACATTTAGTGTTGTTCGAAATCACTTGACAACTGTGTGACAACACGCTTGCTAACTTGTCAAACAACTATGCTTAAAAAAATTTGTATAAAAAAAAAAAAAAATAACTTCAATTAAGAAATGTGGAAACATTTGGCACCAACAGCCTCATGGGCAGTGAGCCGACGTACAGTATAGTGCCATTGCGCCTTAGGTGTCCTTGAGTTCGAGTCCCAGCTCACGGACCTTTCCCGATCCCGCTCCCCCGCCCTCTCTCTCCCACTTCACTTCCTGTCCAAAAAAATACAAATAAATAAAATACCGCCCTATTCTAATAAAAAGGCAAAAATGCAAACAAATAAATCTTTAAAAAAAATGTGGAATACAATACACGCAACCCTGAAATGTATTTATTTATTTTGCTTTTTTCACTCAAAACAAGATTACTTGAGACCCGTTATTACCAGGAGTAAACAAGGTTTAAAAACTTTTTGAAGGCAGAATGACGTAAATGCGAAGCAAACAATGTAAATAATGCACATTTTCTCAGTGCACTGTTAGTTTCTTTTAACTCCCTTACAACAAATATATAAATTGCCAAAGTAGAGGAAGGAAAAGAAGGAAGAAGATGAGAGACTGACAGATATCACAGGCTTGAGATTTCAGACAAATGCAAATTTTTTAAACTCTATACAATTCTATTAGATCAACTGTTGTGAGATTATAAAAAATTTAACATAAAATATAATATAAAATTCTAAACATGATAGATCTTATAAATAAAACTATTATAATTAATATAAATACTATAAATACTATATTACATTATATTCTGAAAATGTATAATATGTATTAAATTAAATGATGAATTATAATACATAGAAATAAATAAATCAACTTTGTTTTAATTTTAAGTTTAAAAGTCTTTAAACTAATTTTCATGCAAAAAGAAAGATAAAATTACATAAAAAAGAGAGGAAATATTCATGAGTATGACTAAATTCTGCAATCCTAATGAAGCACATTACGTCATGGAAGAGCAACCCTCTCCTCCTGTAATTATCCAGACACACACACATAACCATACACACATGTATGCACACTGAGCCTGGGGGTGAGGTGCAGCTTGGGAATGGGATAGGGGATGTGATTGTGAACAGCCTATTGTTGTTCCCCCAGATGTGCTGCACAGATAAAGATATGAATTTGGCACCATCATTTTCTTCTTTTGAGTCACTTTTCCAGTTTTGCAAGACAAACAATGTATTGCACAGATGCATAAACCTAGAGAATTATGTCTAATATAATCTGCTGAGGCTGAGCACGACTGAGATAAGTTGAGCTGTCATTGAGTCGCGAGATGTCTTGTTATTATGCAGGATGTAGACAGATTGAGTCTGCGATGTTCTGAGCTGATCGGATCACAGGGGCCAATAATAGCAGTGGAATAACTCCGGTGACGCTCTTTAGAATGCACTTTTAATTGGTTAATAAATTCTGCCAATTATGGGACGGAATTCTCCCGGGTTGCAGAAGTCACCTTTGATAATCCGCTCACAGAGACATCAAACGATGGCGTGTCACAAGGGCTAGACATACACATGACAGAGGAAGAGAGATAGAGAGACTGTGTCAAAGTTCATACACTCGGTTAATGCAAGTACGCTTGCGTGCTTCGGCTTTAACTAGCATTTGATGCGCGACTCGGCCTGTTCATATTTTAAAACGTATGCTCATGTGGGTCTGAGGGAATATGGGATCATGTGAATTGTACACAGCCGCTCAATTGGATTAGCAGATTAGCCCATCTCACCTTTGCCCCCAACATGTTCTCAGACACTCTAACACTTGCCCGACTAACATTTGCCTCTGCACACACTCACAGCCTCAAACTTTAATGACACGCACACACTCGCAAATGTAATCATAGTTCCTTCACATGCCCTTTACCTGCAGTAAAGAGAAAGGCTCTTTGCCTTATCCAGTGTGCAGTCGAGACAGGTTTAAATTGGATCAGCATAAGTGGAAAGGAAGATCTTAACCATAATGAATAACAATGTCTGATACACAACTTGTACGCTGTGGAAAACAGCTATATAAATGGATCCAGATTTACGAATTTACAATGTAAGTGGGCCACAGTGCCTGCCAGGTTGTTTGATATAAATGTGGTTAACATTTTGCAAATTACAAATGAATAAAGTACTGTAATCCTAATCACTGGAGATCAGGATGGGTAACACAAAGATTGCAAGTTTGGTTCCCAGCAGGGATGACCCAGGAACAGGACAGTTACTGAAATCACAATCCTGCTTTATCCCTGCTTTTATGTTGTGTCCCAGAGCCAAACACCCAACCGGAGTTTGCTCCAGGGGTCTGGCCCGTCCGTTCGCACTCATCAGGTTAGATGAAAAGCATCTGGAAAGTAACAAGTCGATTATGCATGAAAGCATGTTACGGGAATGCACTTTGATATTTAGTAGAACTTTGCATATTTTCCTATGATAGTTGATTTGTACTTGAGTCACTAAATCAGCCCGGACAAGCTTGTGTTCCTTGAAACTAACAGTCACGATGTGTGAACTAGTGTACACACATACGGCCATAATGTGTGTGCACATTTTCTCCAGTTCATTGGATCTAGGCTTTTTACTTGTTTTTGCTCACACCTCTTTACCCCTCAAAGTGACCCTAACGATGAGCGCGCTTTACGCACACACATTTTTCTTGCCGTTAGCCTGGTACATGTCTCATGTGAGCGTGTTGGCCAGTGGCGGTCTCTTACAGGAGCTAAAGACATGCTGCTTCTATTGGCAAAAAGCCTTTGAACAAAATGACTTCCTGTAAATACCACGGCTGTAATTAAGTGCGAGCAAACAGAGAGCAGGTCCCACAATTTGTACAGCAGCAAATCATATTTCCACGGCAGAGATAAAGACATAACCAATGATTTAATACCAGGAATGTCATAATTATTTTCCTCGTCTTTTCTGCGCTGCGGAGGGATCGGGTTGCTGTTAATGGGCGTTGGGCTGAAAGCTCTAATTAGGTTTTGTTGTCGACTGTCACTGAAGGAGAAAGAAAAGAAAAGGTGGCAGAGTAAATAAAGTTCCCAGCGCAGAGGCCAAGGCTGTAATTTGAGCTCAGGCTCCTGTACAAGGGTTAGTGCGAATCACAAACCTCCTCTCGGCAAACACAGAGCGAGTAATTGTGAGGTGTCGACCCACACCTTGTGTTACTGGGAGAGCGTGCGCGTCTGTGTGTTTTTGGGGAGGTTGTGAGATCGGGGGTATATGATTAGTGGGGTATCCTCTCTATATGACAGCGAAGGAGTGTGAGAAACACACACACACACACACACACACAGACACACACACACACACACACACACACACACACACACACACACACACACACACACACACACACACACACAAAGATTACAATGTGAGCTGATTTAATGGGAGATGTTCCAATGAGAATAGTAGATAATTTACTAGCTCATATTTAGATTAAAAAAACTCTCAGCAGACGGTGGAGCTGGAACATCAAACCTCATTATGGTACATCTGAACACACACACACAGGTGCAGGGGTACAAGAGACAGAATACACAAACACATAACACTATAATGTAGAACTGGATTAATTCCCAATGCTAATCTAGGATAAAAAAATAAATTAAATATTTGCTGGAACTATGGAAAAACAATGACTCATAATTGAATTGAAAAATATGATAGTCTGTAATGTAATACATGTGTGAGTGTGAAGCACTGTATAGCAACTAAACCACCCTTAAACAGCCTTTTCTGGTTCAATCTAGTTTAGCTGCTTGGTCAACTGGTTTCCCAGGCTGACCAGATTAAAAAGTACAAAAATTTCACCTAAAACCTCACTGTCCTACATGTAAAGTGCCTTTCAATGTTTT
The DNA here is from genome assembly GCF_018340385.1 of Cyprinus carpio. Classification (NCBI taxonomy): domain Eukaryota; kingdom Metazoa; phylum Chordata; class Actinopteri; order Cypriniformes; family Cyprinidae; genus Cyprinus; species Cyprinus carpio. Next base: position 21,565,355 of record NC_056603.1, on the reverse strand, counting down.
AAAGTCTGTAATGCTCAACAAGGCTGCATTTATTTATATATATATATATATATATATATATATATATATATAGTATATATATATATTATTATATATATATATAAACACATTAAAAACAATAATCTTGTGAAATTGTAATACAATTTAAAATATCTGTTGTCTATTTTAACATTTTAAAATGCGATTTATTCCTGTGATGGCAAAGCAGAATTTTCAGCAGTCATTACTCCAGTCTTCAGTGTCACATCAGCTGTCAGAAATCATTCTAATATGCTGATCTGGGCTCAAGAAACATTTCTTATTATCAGCATTGAAACACTTTACAAACTGTTATATGTTTTCCAGTATTCTATGATAAATAGAAGGTTCTGTTCATACTGACCCCAAGCTCTTGACCGGTAGTGTAGAGGAAAATCTATTGTAAAATACAATAAACAGGAGGTGCTAGTGTCTTTCAGTAGTGTAAGCAAACTGTGTGGCTGCTGGGATTCACTTGGTCCTCAACACCTTGCATGTCCATTAGAGATGGACTGTGTGATATCTTTATTCAGGCTCCAGTGAGAGGTGTTGAGCGTTAAGACTTAATACAGAGGTACAGTATTAGCTGAGCTCAGCCTAGCGGTGAACAGCGTGTCCGGGTTTCCCCAGGTGTGCAGCAGGAGCTGGCCTGTGTCCAGTGAGAAGCACTCCACACTCATTAGGGAAAGAGGAGAAACATCCTGCCCCCTGGCACCTAGCAACAGACACACAGCAACACAAAAGCCTGTGTGTCCCAACTACTGAAGGCAACCTCTTGACAAAAACTCACCCTATATATATATATATACATATATATAGTATGAGTAAATATGTATGTATGTATGTGTATATATATATGTGTGTGTGTGTGTGTGTGTGTGTGTGTGTGTGTGTGTGTGTGTGTGTGTGTGTGTGTGTGTGATGGTGGTGTGTGTGTGTGTGTGTTTGTTTGTTTGGTTAAAATGGACCACTTCTTAAGAAGTATTTCCATTTAATTATTTTTTTTAGTCAGAGTACAGTATGTGATTAATTAATGTATTTAAAGTATACTGTAAAGTACAAAATATTATTTGTAAGTTTTGCTGCAGCTGCTGTGTATGTGTGTGTGTGTGTGTGTGTGTGTGTGTGTGTGTGTGTGTGTGTGTGTATGTGTGTGTGTGCTGTACTGTTGGGCGGCTTTGCTCTCTCTCTCTAGGATGTCAACTCTGTGATACATGATGACCAGAGCAAACAGGAAGGATGTGAAGCAGCTCTCAGCGTCCCACACAAAGGAACCTCAACTTAATGAAGCCTGCAGCAGCCGCTCACAGGATCAAAGAGAGAGAGAGAGAGAGAGAGAGAGAGAGAGGGAGAGAGAGGGAGAGAGAGAGGGAGAGAGAGAAGGAAATAGGAATGTGAGAGGGTTAATTACTTTGAAAGGCTCAGGCCACACACTGGACCCATCACCTGAAGAAAGACAGAGAATAAGTGTGTGTATGTGTGTGTGCGCAAAAGAGGAAAGAATGTTTTTCAGAGAGAAGCTGCAGAAATGTAATTGAATACTCAAGTAAATGAAAGAGAATGAAGAATGAATTTTAGGGTGAATGAGGGCAGAGAAAGCAGAAATAGAGAGACAGAGAGAAAGAAAGAGAAAGAAAAAGAGAAAATTAGAGAGAGCGCTGAACAGAATAATAGAGTCACTTTTCATCATTCCTGGTTCACGTGACATTGCCACCAAAATATCTACATGTTTATACACTAACACCAGTACACTGCTACAGACTTCATTCTCACTTGTCTTGTTTTAGATGAGCTTCACTGACAAACACTAAATGATTAATATAATTAATCAGTTTCCCATTGCCATTATTTGTTGTTTTAAAGGGATAGTTCACCCAAACATGAAAATTCTGTAATCATTTACCCATCCTAAAGTCATTCCAAATGTTTTTAATCCAAACAATGAAACTAAATATGTTCGGAAAATTTGTGTTTTACCAAAAAAAAAAAAAAAAAAAAAAAAAAAACCTAAGTATGAATGATATTAGGACACTGTTGGTCTCATTTGGGCTTTTGACTCATTTGACACAATATTAAGATGCTCTCTGTGGTTTACATGCTGGATGCTCTCTTGGCATATGGTATGATTTTAATAAATGACTATTGTTCTTTTTAAAAAATAGACAAGTTGGTGCTGCACTACCATCAAAGAAAAGCCATTTTGGTAAAAACTGTGGCAGATGAAGCCATAAGCTTAAGACTGATTCAAAAACAAAACAAAACAAAACAAAACAAAACAAAACAAAACAAAACAAAACAAAACAAAACAAAACAAAACAAAAAAAAATAAAATAAAATTTTAATAAGGAAAAAATTGTATAGATGTGAAGAAATTATACAAAGGTTTGTTCTGTTTTAAATTTCTTAACCATGCTCAAATATTCACTTCTTTTCAGATTTTTGTTTATGACTTTTTGCACCTTTAATAAACATTTTCAAAATGCACAAATTTATATAGAAAAATGTTGATTTTAAGTTTAAAGTTAAGTTTACTTTGGCCAGATTAGAAGTAATGCTTCTACCGCACGTTCAGTTAAAAACTAGACTTGATACAAATATGATTTTGCAGAATCCTGGGATCGTTATGAAATCTTCATGAAATTATATATTGGGATATAATTTTGAAATAATTTTGTGTGTTATCTGGGTCACCTCTCAGAGGACCATGGTCACTTCATGTACAGTAAGTACAGTATCGTGTTACAGCGCTACACACCAGGCTTTGGGGTAAATATATACATAATTTAGAAATTATAAAAATTATAGAAATTACAAAATTATAATTTTTCCTACTTCTCCAGATACAGACAGGCATGGTTCAAGAATCAAATCAGTGAGGGTGTTCTAGCCTTAATGTAGCCTACAGTACATCTATTTTGACATATTTTTGCCCTGTCCATGATAGTGACATCCACAAATAAAAGATGCATTTATATGTGGATGACACTCCCAAAACTTTGAGGTGTGTAAGTGGTCACTGGTCCTCTGCATCATGAAAAGCAAAACTTCTTCAAGTTCTAAATGGATTAGCCAAGAAAGCGCACAAAGAGTGCTCCCTTTATAATAATTAAAAAGCTGTCAGTCATTTCAGTTTATCTCGATTTCTGTATAATCAATGAAGGTGTATACTGCAAATGAATCTCTAATTTACATCATGTTACACTTTGTTTGTTATAATGAGAGACTCCAGAGCGTGCAGAACTTAAAACTGTAGCGTGGAATGGATTCTAACTTAAAACCCTTGGCCATTGAGTTTAGGAAATCAACAGAAAATGTTGGTGATCGGCTACATTGATCAGTGCTAGAAAAACACATTGAAAAATGTTTTAACTTTTGAAGCTCTCCAGAGTTCAAACACAAATATGAAAATATGTTTCCGGCTTTGCATACAGTTAATTTCAAAGAAATAAGTATTTCAATGTCATATATGTTTTTAGGTGTGAAAAAAATATCAAGGTTATAAAAATATCGGACCTACAAAGCTACTACACTCTAATAAATGCTGGGTTCAGCCTGTTAGGTCATTTTATTCTATTGTTTTTAATATTATTATTATTATTATTTATTTATTTATTTATTTTTTAACCCAGGTGCTGGGTAGTTTTTCTGTAACTAAGTTGCTGGGTCATTTTTATTGCTGGGTTATTTTTTTCTACCCAACCGCTGGGTTGAGACTCTCCGATGAAACCGACCCAGCTGCTGAGTTACAGTCATAGCACACAGGCTTTTGAGTCCACTACAGGAGAGAGCAGTTCTCAGCAGCGCCGCCATCGAAGTTTTGTATACATTTTATTTCATTTAGAAAGTCTTTCCTGTTCTGTAAATTGTATTATTTTATGCAACGCAACATAATGACGAGATGTCAGTCAGATGTCGGTCGTTTTGCACGATGGAAACGCATTTTGCCTTGCAAAACAAATAGATTTTATTTGTTATAGTATTGAGTTTAATTTAATTTGATGTTAAAATATGTTCTCTAATCTCAGTGTTTGTTTATGGGCAGGTTTTGGAGTCAGTCACGGCATCTTTCAGCTACGAGGGAAACACGAGGCAGCGGTCTGAAGTTCACAGTTCCCCCACGAACAGCAGCCCTTCACCGGCTCAGATTTCAGTGACACACCGGCATGCAGTTAGCACTATTTCGGTAAAAAGTGATTACAGAGAATGGCTGAATACACTTAAATTAAAATGATACTTTTAAATGTTGCATTTTTTATTTCTAAAATGTATGTTGAACAAGTTTAAATGTAGGTAATATTGTAAACTATGCTGCATTCACCCAAATAAAATCAATTTGTCTTAATTTATTTTGTCCATGTGTTTTTGCTTATGAATGTTCATCTTTTGATTATTGCTATTTCCTCTAGTAATTCTGTGATATTTTATTTTTTTTTTATTTCCAGCCCATTTTAAGCTAGCAATAATAAATAAATAAATAAATAAATAAATAAATAAATAAATAAATAAATAAATAAAAATACCCAGCATGTTGGGTAAAAACATTAACCCAACCAGCTGGGTCAAAATAACCCAGCATGTGTTCTGTCAAATATTTTACCCAGTGCTGGGTTGCCAAATAACCCAAGTTGGGTTGTTTTTAACCCAGCATTTTTTTTAGAGTGTACAAATTGGTTTTAAAATTAACACATTTTGTTTTGTTTTTTACTGGGAATTTTTTTTTTTTTGTATTATTTTTATTATAATAAGTTTTGGCCAAGCAAAGTTTAACTTCAAAGCTTAAAATGACAAGATCTAAAAGTTAACAAAATGATAATGTTAATTGCAAGTGTTTGGTTCATGCATTTGATTCTTTGTAACTGTAGTCAATAACTGAATCCTAGCAGCTGCAGTGGAGTTTCATAAACAATGGCTGAACAAGATATATATATATATATATATATATATATATATATATATATATATATATATATATATATATATATCTTGTATATATATATATATATATATATATATATATATAGATAGATAGATAGATAGATAGATAGATAGATAGATAGATAGATAGATAGACAGATATTTTAATCATATGTATATAATTTGTTCACTCTTAGCACATTTAGCATAATCTTATTTGTTTGTGACTAAATTTAAACAGAAACAACAATGCAATAAAAGAGTTTCTTTTGTTTGTTTCTCTCCCCAAACTGTTGCTTTATAGTTGTGACAACTACTAGCAATTGCACTTGCTAATCCATTATCAAATAAATTATGGCCAGTGGTGTATGTAGGAGCTCCACACAATCTCTAAGGGTTTATTCAAATGTCACTCTGGCACTGTGGTCTTGAGAAACTTCAAGGTACTTGAGGTACTTAAAGGGGAGGTTCAGTCAAAATAGTTTTTGAGGTAAATTACCAAACAGTGCGACCATTTAAATGTTTGTATTCAGAATAGTGAATTAAAACTCATAGAAATCAAACAGACAGGGTTTTTTGTACATCTGTCCAGGTATACATGACACAATGTTTAATTGAATATTTGAAGGATTAAACACATCACACATCAATTCTAACGCCAAGGTCTAATGTAGTCCTATGCAGGATCAAGCCGAGCTACAATCACTTCTAGGTCTGTTAAAATTACTTTATAAAAAACAGATTGGTACAAATTTCAATCAGACTAAAGTGTTTGCATAACATCTTAAAAAGAGGAATTTACGTACTAAATTTCACAAATAATTAAAAAGAAATTCAGTATTATTTATTTATTTATTTCAGTGTGCTTTAGTCCAACTGAAATAGTGCATTTAACATGAATAGGTTGCACAGGTTAAATGTTTCACTAAGTGACCAGTACCACAGCACAACACAACAAATATCTGGGTTTTTATTAACTATGTGACCATTACGCAAGAAACAACACTGCAAGCCACAAAATTACAAGATTTTTTTTTCTTCTATCTCCCCCTCTTTCTTCCCTCCTCTTTGCTCCCTGTATGATATTAAGCAGAGTATTAATCTCTTTGCTGTGTTGGTACAGTGGCACAGCTGAGGGGCAGGCCAGAACTGACGGTATTGTTCTCTCTCTTTATTTATGTCCTGGCTGTACCAGGCAGATGAGGTAAGGCTTCTTTTTATGGTATTATTCTGTAGTGCTGATACATAGAGGCCTGCGTCAAATGCACACACACACAAATACCTCTCTGTCTCTACAGCAGCAAACTCATACTCCTCCTCCCATTGCTCTGCCCTCTCTTGCTCTGCTGAGCTCCCTCCCGCTTCCCCCCATTTCTCCATCAATAGCACTTTTCCCCTCTTCTCCTCTTTTAAACCAGTCCCAGCATTAGCATGTGAATCGCTTGTATATCTTCTTTTATATGATGCACTGACAACTGGCTTTTTAGAAGAGGAGGAGGAAAGAAGGAAGAAAAAAATATAAAGACTCAAAACCTCCCCCTCTCCAGAAAAAAAGACGAAGAAGAGAAAGAAAACATGTTATTGCTCTCTCAAGAACTTACTCACACAGTCCCTCAAAGACTCTAACTTACATAAATATATAGGAAGCACACAGAAGCCAATATTATTAGTAAATAATAACCTTTCACCTTGTAATTATATTATATGCCAGAATAAAAATCTCAGTATGATGCAATAAGCATAGGCTTACCTAAAGATTGACCTTAGGACTTAACAGGAATATACTACGTATTTGACAACATGTTAGTTGGACCAAACAGAGCTTTTGAATCGTTCTATTAGTGTTGAACATCTCTCCTTGTTCTCTTTTTCTCCAAACTCCACTGTGTGCATGTACCGATATACACACACTCACTGACAAACACTGCTCTTTCTGTCATTTTTTACATTGTCAGGCTAGGTTAGTCTCTTTGAAAGTCCAGCAGCACAAATCCAAACAGACACTCCAACCTTTTATCCACAGAGCAAAGGGTCAACCCTGCTCTTCCTTCCTCCCAGACACAGACACACACCAGGATAAGGTTTCAAACTTACATCCCCACAATAATTCAAATTTGTCATATAACAAGGCAATGTTTCAAAAAGCAGATCAACTTCAAAGAGTTGAAATTGACAGATTAATAGTGGCACAGAAATGCATCGTCATAAACCATGAAGTTCTGACCCATTAAACTCAGATCTTTTGCCATACAAAGGCACATTAAAGAAAACACACACACACACACACACACACACAAATGAAAGGAGACTGACTGTCCAAGCATAACAGCTGTTTACCTCCTCTCCCCCTCTCTCTCTGCCAGCTGACATCATCCTCTCACCTCTCCTCCCATCTTTTTCTTGGATGAGTTGTGTTATGACAAGTTTAATTGTGTGCTGTCTAACCCATAACATTTCTGTAAATATTGGTCATGCCAAGGCCGTCAGTAACAGGAAGTATGTAAACTGCCTTCTCTTCATGGTAGCACAATGCCAGTCTTTGTTCTGTGAGCGATCACTACTGAGTTATATTGATACTGCTTCACTAGACATGCACACTGAGCTATCTGCCTACACAGATTACACATTACACAGAGTTTGGTGACATTTTCACTGATATGAAGTGCTAAAAATATCGCCCCAACTCATATATTTTTAGCACTTCATATATATATATATATGTGTGTGTGTGTGTGTGTGTGTGTGTGTGTGTGTGTGTGTGTGTGTGTGTGTGTGTGTGTCCATTATATTGATCATTAAAGAACATTATATTTCTTTGATTTCAGAAGCATCATGTGACACTGAAGACTGAAGTAATGTCTTTGTCATCACAGGAAACAATATTAAAATTTGACATAGTTATAACAATGTATCCAGCCACTTCCAAAATATATATCAACAGCTTATGCTAGACTGAATGACGATTCTTTTTAATAATCAGTTACGAATAGTTATAAAACACTTTTTCCATGGAATGTCATTCTGATGCTTCCTTTGACCCAAGCAAACTAAAGTTTATTTACCCTCCATCCAGAACTATACATCATTTCAGTGCTAAAATTCTCTCTTCTCTCTCTCTCTCTCTCTCTCTCTCTCTCTCTCTCTCTCTTTTTTGGTGTCTCAGGAAGTTTCTATTACAAGTGGCTGGAGTTGTTGCTGTTAAATACTGCTGAGTGATTCAGTAATGAGAACGTATGAACAAGCGTGGGTTCCCTACTCTCCTTGTGTATTTGTGTGTGGATGCGTGTGTGTGTGTGTGTGTGTGTGTGCGCACATGTCCGCATTCCTGTAACTGATGCTTGCTGTTACTCACACTAGGGAGGGCAGGGTGACTCACTACTATGTCATCACTAATAACCCTTGCTGAAGAGAATTGGTAACACACGCATATTTATATGCATGTAAGCACACACACATAAACACAATGGACATATATATATAGTCAAACAGTATCCTTTCAGACCGAGGGTTATGTAAGCATACTAATGTATTTGATACAATGGTTTGTAAAGAAGCGCACACATTACCCCAGCCCACACAGCTGAAGTGCTTTCTGAGAAAGAGAGAAAGCGACTGTGTGAAAATCTCTATCTACTTCATATTATTGTTCTGTGAGCTTCCCAGACTTTGCAACAAGTGCTCATAATGTTCTTAAAATTGGTCAATGATTGAAAAATATTGTGACACAGCTTAGAGAAATGTACCCAAGGTTTTTTTTTTTTTGCTCAAGGCTGAGTACAAGTATTTCAACACTTACCAAGCCAACAAGACTGTTTCTTTAAGATACTCATCTAAAATACTGTTGCTCTAACCCATAATAAGAACGACTCCTAAACATGAACCTCTCCAATCAGAATGATGACTCAGGAGTTTCTGTCTGTCTGTAAAGCTTTCCCCCTCGCTTCTTCCTTATAATATCACAGAGAGAAAACAAAAACAGCCTCGGATAGATGATTTATGAGAGGTTGCTTTTAACAAGCCTAAACCATATTAAGTTGCAAGAATCATCCTCATAACTGCTCTCCTGTCTACGCATGAGTCTGTGCGAGTACGTGTGTGTGTGTGTGTGTGTGTGTGTGTGTGTGTGTGTGTGTGTGTGTGTGTGTGATTTTGATCACTCTGTGACCCACTGTCTATAGCACTGAAATCATAAGCTGAGTGCAGTTTTAAGTGACACACTTAGAAATTCATAGAAGAATGTGTTATATGTTCACACAACATCCCAGTTACATAAGTCCTTTCCTGACATGCAAAGTAATAGAGTAACTGATTATTATATTAATATGACTATATTAATTAACTATATATATATATATATATATATATATATATATATATATATATATATATATATATATATATATATATTATTATTACTACTACTAAATAAAAAAAATATATATAAATATTAGTAATATTTCTTAATAACATTATAATTATTATTATTAATAAACCTGTACAGTTTCAAAAAACATTTATGGCTGTGTTAATTTCTTCCCATTTATATTTTGGCAGAAAACAGCAGTGATTTTGGTTTTATTTCAATCAACTGTGCAATACACATCAGTGTTCACTGCTTACATTCCAACTATGAGGGGGGAAAAAATAATGTTTGGGAAAGGAATGGTTCGGGGGGGCAAAGACAGGGTCACTTTATCAGTATTAATTTCCAGCTTGTGGGCACAATGACCCAGAATACAGCTGAGGAGATCTAAACACATCTGTGGCCAAGCTCTTCCTAATGAAATATTAAATTAAATCTGAGCTATAATCCTTCTCTGTTATGAAGTAAAATAAATAAATAAATGAATGAATACAAAATATCAGAACCTTTAGTGCTGATGCAATGATCACTTAATGATTAACATATACTCATTGATTAAATCATCATTTATATTATCTAGTACTAAATGCTGTTAAACGCAAATGCTGAACGCAATGTAAACAAATGAAATATGGACATTCCATACAGCTACTGTAAACAGTGTTTGTGTAATGGGGTCAGGATTGAAGGGGATAAAAATCATCTTATAATCGAGCCAGATTAATAAGTCGCAGCTTTAGGGCTGTCTGCGTCTGCCTGCGTGTATTTGTCCATCTTAAAACGGTCCTCGGATTAAAGCCAAGACAGTGTTCAAGCAAATTTCTTGAGTTACATTTCAGATATTTAGGAGCACTCAAAACAACCTTTCTCACCTCTCAGTAATTCCAGCAAATTCCCTTCATTCTCAGAAATCAAAGATTACAGCACGAATCGATTCGCTCTAGAGAGCTAGTGAGAATACATGTTGCTCACTATGTTTACTATGAATGATTAAATGTTGCATCAGTGTGTCTTGTACTCTGAATTCCTCTGTGATCGGGCTGGATAAAGCTTACAGAACAACACCGACGTCAATGAACTACAAAACTGATATTCTAAAGGGAAACAAATTCAGTTAGATAAAGCTATCTTCAGATAATACTATCAGCAAAATACGATGAAATGTTTGTGGCAGTGTGATAGCGTACCAAAAAAAAAAAAAAAAATTCGGACCTAAAATGATGTTATTATTGACATTTTGCTAGAGAATGAAATATGAAAGCAACTAAAGCGCAAATTTGAGGCCTCCTCCACCCCGTGGGAGGCATGAGAAAATGAATGCTGTAAGAAAAGCATAAACACTCTGAAATTTTTAAACAAGGCTGAGGCTTCCCTGTAAATTCCTGTCTGCTCATGAATGTGTTTTGCCCACAAGGAGAAGAACGTGTACCATAACTACTGGTCTCAGCCCAACTCTACGTACCTTGTTAAGAATTCATTGCATAATAACAAATATCTTTTGTTCAGGAAAACCAGTCTGAGACAGTGAGAGACTTTTGTACATGTGTCTAATTCTGAGAACTAGAACACACCAAAATTAACCTGACACCTGTTTTTAAGAACTGATTACATACACATTTATATGGATCAACAAGTTAATAGACAAATGTACACGACTAAATAACTATCCATCAAGCGCACCGCCTTCCATTGGTCAAATCCTTATACTTCACTTACGCCACAATCTAAACCACGACTGTGAATATAAATCATTCTGTGGCTCAGGCACACTCGATGAATGAAACAATGATTCAGCAACTTGTTTTGAATGATTTAGCCACATCACACAGAGGTGTCACAACACTGAAGAAATGCTCAGATAATTCGCCTTAAGCGTGACACCACGTGACATTATCATGACACTGCACTGTGAACAACGTCCTCCGATATTTCTCGCCTTGGGTGAAGTTTTTTGTTATGAAGTATGAGAGTGCATATTAAGCAGGAAGAAAAATGTGTTCTGTCAGCACCGGTCAAAGGCTTCTGCATTCACACATGGGTGACAAAAGAAGGAGGAGGTGATCATCTAGACCGGAGAGAGGGTTTGTGAAATAAATCAGCATAAATACACACACACACGCACACAAATACAAAGACATATGCAGGCTAGACAGGGCTTTTGGGCCCGCTCCAGAAAAAAACAGGGAACAAAGTCTTGCACATAGATTAAATATTTTGTTCTGTACTACTCATTAGTTCAGCACATAAACACGCTAAAATAAACAACACTGTAACTTTGGACCCCCTGTACCCCGTAACCTTCTTTTCCTTCACTTTAAAGGGCTTATATCATAGGAAATTCTTTGAAATAAGAGTTTATTGTACTATGAAATCCTGTAACTTGGTCATTTTTCAGAAGTTTTAAACTTACCACCGCAGCCCAAAAAGAACATAATATTAAAAATACACTACAAAAATGTCTCATTCAGTAAATCACTGAAATAGTATGAGTACATTACTGCCCACATTTATGAGGCAATTTTTGCCCAATCAGTATGCAGTAACTTGTGTAGAACATTCAGTGATGTAATGAATTTTGTTTTTTGGTGGAAAACTTACAACCCATTAGCGTTAACATAGCAGTTTTAAAGGTATATATATCTTATTCTAATTTACATTAAATTTAAATTAAAGACTGAAAAAATGCATAAATGCATCTAAGGAGAATTTAAATGAATGTGAAAAAAAAAGATCATCATTTTAAGAATGATATTATTCATTTAAGAACAAACAAAACAAAACAAAACAAAACAAAAAAGACAGGAAAGGGATGCAGTGATTAAGGTTGATTAATGTGTATATGTGTGTTGTGTATGAATTGTGCTTAGCCACAAATCAACTGAATGTATAGTAACACAAGTTTGTTAATTGTTACTGAGTGTATAGCTGTGTCCCAAATGACACACTATACACTTATACACGTATATATCTCAACTGTGTAGTTTCTGAATTACATAAGGTTATTTTGTCAATCATAATCGAGGTCTGATAGGCCCTCCACCTTTGCGACGTAATTAAAGTTGGGACAGTTGAGTGCGTGAAACGTCCAACATTCCAAACTTTTCAGTTATTTAAGTGCATCACCTAGGTATTAAAAGGTGGACTTTTTCTTTTTTGTAATTTTCAGTGTGAACGCACTACTAAGACTAAAAATGATTGTGATTTTAACAGTAAAAGACTGTAAAATGCTACAGTAAAAACCTGTTAATTGGTTATCAGTAAGTTTCCATACTATATAAGGTGAATAACTGTAATTATATTTAATGTAATTTTACAGTAAAATACTCACTCCCAGAATTCCCTGCATGACACTTCATATTTTATGTTTGTTTTTTCATTGAAATAACTGTTTCTTCTTACTTTTTTTTCTTATCAGTTGTGTACATTAGAGTTCTTCAATATGCTGGTATATTAACATTACATCTGTTAATGAAATAAGTTTTTTTATTTTTTATTACTGTGAATGTAAGTTAAGTCTGTAAAGCCTAAAATGTTGCTACCATATTTTTAACGGTGAAGTTCTGGCAACCACAGCTGCCGGTATTTTACTGTAAATGTCACAGATTTTATTTTTTTTACAGTGTAATTATACTACAAAACATCATAGAATAGTGCATAAGTACCTTCACCTTATGTCTGTCTGTCCATGTATCCCTCTCAGTTAAATTTAATCATTAAACATCATTAAACCTATCACAGAAATTGTTTTACTATGCCTTCAAAGCTTATTTTTCCTACTTTAAATACATTTACATATAGATTTTATTGTTACCCTTTGCCTACCTAAATCCTAAAATGTAAAATTAATCATTTTTATTTATTTTTGTATATATTTATTTAACTATGATGGTCTGATTTTTACCCTCCCTTCTAAAACATTACCCTGAACACAGGAGGCCGTAGTGGAATGCAAGTTGAATTGTTACTGATGAAGTGTACATGACTCTCTAACTTACAGTAGCTTGTCTGTAGGGAGACTTGATACTGGTTATAAACTGCAGCTGGCTCACAGACAGCAGAAATACAAACCCTTGGCAAAAACTCAAGTGTGAAAAACTATCAAATTGTCGGCCATGACAGGAATTGCTGCAGAGATTAGGGTCTGGCTGCCATGAGACAATAGACTCATTTAGCCCTGAAGAAACAGTGAGGACTTGTTTGTGCATGTGTGACCATGCTTATTAGAGTTTCATCAGGATGAAGAAAGAAAATAAAAGAAATATTCACAAAAAGAAAGGACTTATGCAACTGATGTAAATGTTTTACATTTTATACAAATAAAATAGAACAACAAGAAAATAATAAATAGTAATAAAATAAATGAATTAAATAGTATGATAGAATATAAACAAATAGTCTACATATTCTATACAATTAAATCTTAAAATTCATATATAAAATATACAAAAAATAATAAAGAAAAAAGTATTAAAGGGATAGTTCACCCTAAAATGAATCCTTTACTCACCCTCAAATGTCGTTCCAAACTGTATGAGTTTCTTCTTATGTTCAAACATAAAAGAAGATATACAGTACTCATCCAGCCCCTTGTGACCAAATCTACCTGTGATTGTATGATCCTAAAGTTTGCACAAACTCTAAAACCTAATTTTCAGCTATTCAAAATAAAAATAATGAAATGCATATGCAATCAAACTAACAATTTGCATGAGGCAGATTCAGTAGTTAAAGGGATAGTTCATCTGAAAAGGAAAGTCCTGTTATCATTTAATCAGCCTTATGTCATTCCAACATGTGTGACTTACTTTCTTTTGAACAAGTGTTTCTATGTCCACACAATGGAAGTCAATGGTCACCAAAACTATCAACATTCTCCAAAGTATCTTCTTTTGTGTTCTGCAGCAGAAAGAAGTTCACACAGGTTTGTAGCGACATGAGGGTGAGTAAATGATGATAGAATTTTCAATCTGAGGAAACTATGCCTTTATCAAAGACATCACTCAACTTGGGTGGGTGTGTCTTTTAGACTGTAAAGTCTGTTTGTTAATTGCACATTTCATGGGTTGACAGGAGTGTGACACAAGTATGAGTGTTTGTAAGGAAGGGAGCTGCTGTCAGTGAAGAACAAGACTTCAAACACAGGCAGAGGAAACAGACTCAGTATAAACAAGCCTAAACTTGGCCAGCAGCGTAACAACCTTATGAAGACACACAAGCTAAGGCACAGACATCTGTTGTAAACAAATCTAATAAACCTTTTGTCTTATCTTTTAAATAAAAAGATCTAATAAATTGGAAATAATTCATCACAATGATGAATGTAGTGCTGCTAAGAGTGAGAGGTGACAGAGGTCTAAGTGAAAACGCCTTTAGAAAATATTATTAAAATCCTCTTACACACACACAGACTCAGACTTTTCCCATAAGTCTAATGAGGGCAGTCACAGACGACCCCATTCTTATCCCACCCCTAAATGAAGCTTTTTACTATAGTCTGAGGAGGGGGAAACGGTGTCATGGTCTAGACATCTCTCACACACACAAAGAATTTCACTATCCAGACTTTTGTGGAGAAACTCTTTGTGAATGAGAAGAGCTTTTACCATGTCAGTTTTGGAGGATAGTTTAAAAAAAAAAAAGTAAGTCTCTAAATAACCAACAAACAATAATTGTCAAATGGCTAGCTCAGACTCTAAATTCTGATTGGACAAGCCACTTTTAAAATGCAGATAAACACACCTGTTACCACGTACTCTATATTAATGGCACACATTGTTATGTTGTACAGTTAACAGCCTATATTTAGGCTAATAAACTATATTACTTTGATGGAAGAACTGTTTATTGTGATTATTATTACGGTGAATGTACTGCTTCAGGCTTAAAAGGTTAGATCATTGTAATAGTGTGTTGTGGCTTACTGATTTGATAATAATGAATGAATGAATGAGTGATATACTATATATATATATATATATATATATATATATATATATATATATATATATATATATATATAAACCATTTAAGTGAGATTCAAGTTACATATTAAATTTTGTTGAAAAAGAAACACTTGACAATGGCGGGTGACACTATAGCCTGTGAATCACAACAAATAAAACATTTAGCCCCTGACACTGATACATACACTCACACAAACACACACACATACACACACACACACAGTGACGTTCTGTGGTTGCCACCCCAGACACAATGGACCTGCTGTGTTGACAACTCAACTGCAAAAGAGCTTAACCTCCGCTCCTGAAGGTCAGCTCATTACCACAGCAACAGCCCACGTCCATGATAATGAGCCACACTATCAGAGCGATATGAAAATCCCACAAACAGCCAAATTTACTTTTGTGTTCACACTCAAAGTCACACACATCTAAACACACTCTCACAAAGTAGGTAAGCAAGCACCATCAGTGAAGAAAACACAACATTTCAGAAAAGAGAGAGAAAAAATATGACAAAGTTTGCACGTGTGAGAGAGAGACTGCAGGAGATGCTTTCGGTTTGAGAAGGAGCGAGCTGAGGGGGACATGTTTAGCGGTGTGTAATTGGCTAGAGGAGGAGGGATGTCAGCAGGTGGAGAGCCATTGTTCTCTTTGATGGGATTATTTGCACTTCTCACCACTGGAAGCCCAGGTAACATCAGGAGGAGCAATTCATGCTTATAATATACAGATTTAGCTCTCTCTCTCTCTCTTCTCTCGTTCTGTCTCTTGTAATTGCTCTTGCTCTGTAATTACAGCAAAGGCTTGACATCCCAACACACACTTGCTGGGTCCCCACACAAATCGCTCAAGGAAAAAGTAAGTAACAGCACACAAAGGACAATATCCCAATTTCACACACTGCTCAGTCAATCTTTTGTAAAAAAAAAAAAAAAAAAAAATATATATATATATATATATATATATATAATATATATAATATATATATATATATATATATATAATATATATTATTTTTCCTACTCTGGTTAAATTTTCCATTTATTTAGAAGTGCACACTATCCAAACTGATAAATACTAATTAGTGCAAGAAGACTGTTTTTTTTTTTTTATTAAAAAGTTAATAGTAAAAATAATAATAATAATAATAATAATAATAATATGACTATTTGAATTAGTATTATTATTATCGTTGTTATCTTTATTAGTTATTTTATTAGTTTAATGTTTAATGCAGTTAATTACTGTGAAAAACAAAAAGAGAGAGATTTGAAATTAGAAGTAAAAATTATAATAATAGGTAATATTATTATTACTCAACTGATGTTGTCATTAAAATAAAAAAGTTTATTACAGTATCATACCAGATGAAGTTAATTACTGGGAAGTATAGAAATAGAGAGATTATAAATTAGTAGTTGAAAAGAATTTAAATGTAAACAATATTATTATTGCATGCCCTCCAGATGCTGGCATGGTTTTCCTCCAGGTGCTCCAGTTTCTCCCACAAACCAAAGACATGCAGTGGACTGGAGACAGTAAATTGCCCGTACATTTGAGTAAGTGTGTGTCTGTGTGTGTTAGACCTGTGATGGACCTATGACCTTACACAGGATTATTATTATTATTATTATTTATTATTTTTGTTGTTGTTTAAAAAGAAAATTTAACTGTAGTATCATACGTGATTCAGCTAATCACTGTGAAGAACAAAAAAGAGTGAAAGAGTCAGTAAAGAGCTAGGGATCATAGCAATGGACATATTTGAGTGTGCAGAAGACAGAGGTCCATATGGTGCAGGGTTGATCCAAAGTAATTCTGAAAGCTTAGCTATGCTGTATCCTTATAAAGAGGTCAGGAACAAACACATCCAGCATATGTTTTGTTCTCGCTCTCTCTCTCTTTCTTTATGCCCCTCTTTCTCTCTATCACTAACTCTTTCCTGAAATTATCAATCCTTAAGAAGAAGCCTAACAACTTATTTCACTGACACTGACCGAACACACAACCCTGCATCCCATAAACTGGAGGCTTTTGCATAGTCTGTATACATTCCTGACAGTTTTTTCTGCTCTTGTTAAGCTAATATATATTAATATAGCATACGAGAACTAATTAGTTTTGCTGTGTGATGGGGTAAATTGTGAATGAACTTTTCATTGCATTGGATTCGCACTGTTACATATTAGCTCTGCATAATCAATGGATAAAATGAGCCTGGTGCTCATTAAAGAGAAAATTACCACATGGATCA
Organism: Cyprinus carpio; assembly: GCF_018340385.1. NCBI lineage: Eukaryota > Metazoa > Chordata > Actinopteri > Cypriniformes > Cyprinidae > Cyprinus > Cyprinus carpio. The sequence goes on along the minus strand of NC_056603.1, from coordinate 21,547,840 downwards.
GTTCTAATAGCCCAGACTAAAGGTTAGAGCTGTGAAATGCGTTGCTCCGCTGAGACGCAGAGTTTGTGTGTCAGTATTGGTCCGTAATTGGCTTCTGACTGTACTCTAAAATATTCTGACCTCATAGTGAAATTTCTGTATCTGTGAACCCTCTCGGTTTAGACTAGGAGATGAATTCATTCAATTCAATTCATGTGTTTAAAAGCATAACGGTGTTGTTCTCATTTCAGGGTTTGAGTTTTGTCTACTGGGGCAGTCCAGTCGGCTGGGGTGTGATTCATCTGTGCCTGCATCAGCCGTATCGAGTGCTGAATCGATGCTTCAGAAAACACAACGCCGCTGTGAGTATTCAGCATCCTCTCGAGCCCGGCCTGCATCTCTGGCTGTTAGAGCTGATCAGATTAGCATTGTGGGAATATTGCTGCAAAACCACCCCGGGTGTGTCAGCGATACTAGTAAATGTGATCGTTTTGTGCAGACCGATGCACTCTGCCCTCCGCAGATAAGTGGTTGTGCAGGTCACATAAACAATGAGAGAGAAGAGCAGATAAAGATTCAATAAGAATTAGAAATAAAAACCAAGCAAACTAGGGAAAGCGAGCGAGAAAGAGGGGGTGAATTGGAACGGCTACTCAGGAATAAAGCCAAATCTTTGCTTCTCTCAGCTCTCATTACAAATTAGAAGTATTTCAGGGATGAAAGAGGAGAGGGAGGGGAGAGACAGAAACAGGACGAGGGCGATTTGCAAATGAATGCAGTAGTAGTTGTGGAAATATAATCGTGGCTCCCTTCTTGGTTGATCGGGATAAAATGACATCTCCACTCATGGGAAGGGAAACAGACTCGCTCTCTCTTCACAGAACACACATTCACAACACTTCTCATCTACATACCCAGGCCAACTACTACGAAAGCGTTAAACAAACGACGATTAATGAATGAACGAATGAATGAAAAAATGAACATTCACTGAGATATTAAGGCCAGGGTTTGGGAATATGGCTCTAAGATTTGTGTCTAGTAATTAAAGTGATCCTGTCATCGTTTACTCACCCTCATGTGGTTCCAAACCTGTTTGACTTTCATTGCATGAACAAAAAGCACTGAAACATAAAAAAAAAATTGCACCACATATGTCATCCAGGTTTTCTATTTTTCGATGAATTTTCAATGAAAGTCAAACGCATCAGAGCTGTCTCATTTTGACATTTGTCACATTCCAAAAAGGCGAGAAGAGAGAAATCAGGCTTTAAATATGATTTCAGACTGACACAAACACTGAGTGAGTGAAACCCATTAGGGCTGCATAATCTCCCTTTTCTGGGCTATAACAATGATTTGAGTGGAGGAATGCTTGGGTTTTGTGGGGCTGGGACATTGATTCAGCTCAGCATTCAGAGTAGTAAATCAAGTCCAACTTCCTATCCTGAGGCCTATTGGCGTAATTCAGCCTGTCTCTGTCATACTAGTCAGTTAGTTTAGAGAGAATACATTCAATACATTGAGCGATCCACTGACAAAGCATAATGAATTACACAGCTTTAAAGTCGCAAAACACGCACACACATATGCATGCACAGAGGGACCCGGTTTTAGAGGGAAATTATAAAATCTCATTACTGTGACACCTCACAGGTTGTAAGCATTAACCTACTGGTTTTATGAGTCATTTATTGGAACCAAATAAGATGTCCTTTTTTATCAAATTCCATTAAAGCTGATTAAAAAAATAACAAGTTACAGGAGATGACGTTGTAGTGGAATGCAAGCATTTTATTTGAAATGAGTGTTCTTTGAAAATGCTAACCAGTTATTGCTTCCTCCCCTTTCTTGTCCCGCTCTTAACACACACACACCCTATTAATTACTCACTGCTGAAGTTTCTCTTCAGCTCTATAATTTCTGTAATACTCTAAACTATTACACATTTTTATTTCAGATTTTTTAAAAGAGGATTTCTTACATCTAGAGGACAAATAAGAAAGAGAGACTACAAACAGCTGGTCAAATCTTTAAATGCTTGTCCCATTGTAATCTGCATTAGTCCCATTGCAGAGGAGTTCAACGGGTCAAACTCTTTAAGTGTGTGTAGGGAAAGATTCGGCTCTGCTCACTGGCGCTGGCTACCAGCAACACACACACACACACAAATATGTATTTACCTATATTTGCAACACTTACATACAGTATGTACACTTTAACCCCACATGAAACTTTTGTTGATTTTGAGAATGTTTAAAACAGATTAACAGCTGAAAATTGTGCCTGTAGTAATTTTTATTAATCACTTCACAAAATGAATAAGGCACTTTGTGTATATATAATATATATATATATATATATATATATATAATATATATATCTATATATATATATTATATATATATATATATATATATATATATATATATATGTGTGTGCTCAAGAAAATGATTCATTTCTAAAATGTCGTTGAGGCAAGTTATGACACTATGATATGAAATTCACTTCCGGCAATTTTATATATTTACACATTTTAACTCTTATAAAATACATATTGCATAATACAAAGCAGCTTATGTAGCTTGGTCTATTGCTGTAGATCAGAGAATAATATTCATACTAGACTTGTAAATTAAACTAATAAGCATGGTAAGTGCTTCTTTGGAAATCCAACTTTAATCTGGAATAAAACCATTCCACATAAAAAGCTGGGCCATATGTCTTATGTGAGAGTGAGGATGCGTTTGTGTGTGTGTGTGTGTGTGTGTGTGTGTGTGTGTGTGTGATCGGTCTAACCTGAGCAGGCTCAGAGGGTTATCTCGCACAACGCCTTATTCTCAAAAGAGGGTTTTACAAGGAGAGAGAGAGAGAGGATTGGTTTCCGCATGTCCTTCAAGGAATTACACTAACACACAATTGGCTTAAAAAGGATTTTCATCCCTAATCTACAGTTCTGTTAAAGTCTTTCTTTTGTTAAGTTTATGCTCACAATGTGTTGTGATTTAAGCAAGCTCTTTTTCATTGTGATAGATTTAAAATGTCCTTTTCATCATCCGGCACAACGCAACCCCCCCTGACCCGAGCCATCTTCATGAGTGATGCTCTGTGTAATATAACCAATGTCTGTGTGAGAAAAAGGATTTCACATGCTGCTCTCACTGCCTTCAATAAATAAGAGACAGCATTCAGCAGAAATGCAGTGAAGAGTGGAAGGAGAACCCTTACGGCTAACACAAATTCTTAGAATGACAGAAAGCTCAACTTGGGCATTTGTCTGGCTGCCAGCAAGCAAATCCTGCCGGTGCAGTGATGGGATGATCAGTTTAGATACTTTACTCTTCACACACAACACACACTTAATGCATGCGGATATGGTAAGTATGGTCATTGTTCTCAAACTGTACGTCATATGTCCCTGATTACACTTTTACAGATTTATGATTCCTGAGCGCACTGATAAACCAACCCATACTAAACACAAACAATCGATAATGGCTCCGTTATACAACAGCAACAATAGGACAATGTTGCCATTATACAGATATTTATACCCAGTCCACTATGCTGATTTCACTCCTCATTTATAGGGGCTCCCTCATAAATCCACTGCAGGCTAATGTGGCTGCTAATGCACAGTAAACGACCAAACGCCTTATCGATCACCTCCTCTGAGGGCTTTTTTAACACCTTTAAAAGTTAGGATGACAAAAAAATAAATAAAAAAAATTCAAGGAGAAATGTACACTTTCAAAGTCTAAAGACACAGAAGACAAAGCTTTTAACAATTATTTTCTGACATCCAAAATGTACTAAAACTGGTGATCTGAGTATATGACCAGTTCAGATTTATTTAATTATTATTATTTTTTAAATACAGTCATAATAAATAAATAATTAAAACTAAATTAATAAATAAAACAAAATATGTATACTAAACAAATGTATTCTTAATGCATTACATTGATTCTGTTTCAGACATTCATGATTTAAATATAATTCCATATTGCTAATATAATAACTATAAGATCATGGCTTTTTTTAAGCAGAGTATTGTGTGCATATAAAGAACTGCAGATAAAGAGCACAGACTTCACCATATTCATACTAAAATTAGGGTCACATAAACATAACAATGGCTTGAGAGAAAGAGGGCAAATATCGTTAAACAGGAATCTTTTTAAAAATTCAAGTCTTGTCTGGAGCATCTTTGATGACAATCAGTTTAGACCAGCGATGAATTTCTTTTTCCTAAAGCTGTGATTTTTTCCCCCAGAGTTCATTCCCATATATTATGTAGTTTTTAAACGGGGGTAACAAAACTCCTCCTCGCTGACAGACAGATTGAAAGAATGCGTTCATCTAAAGAAACATTATTTCCCCCTTCCCCTGTATTAGCATATGTTAAGCCATGCATGGGATATGTCGAGATCCAGCAGGCATTATGAGGTATATTCATAGGTGGGAAAAAAAAGTGTGAATTAATGATGACAAGACCTACATTCGAGCAAAACTACTTTGCTTCTTTCTCTCCCTCTTTAAATGCAATTGCCACGAAAATAAACTATTAATCTGTTTCCCAAAGGAATTCCAAGCTGTCTGCTAGAGGTTGACAGCTGAGATTCGACTGTTGTTGTGCAGTCAACAAACAATTTTCCCTGGCTTCACTGGCTCTCAAAGGATAACTCTCTCTCTCTCTCTCTCTCTCTCTCTTACACATACACAAAGATAGTGGACTGGCAGAGTTTTCCCCAAATATGTTAATCCCTTATGTCGTAAACTTTGACATGTTTGAAAAACATCAGTGCTCAACATTCTGTCGACACTAAACCCCTATCCCTGCCCCAGGCTTCAGTCATTACACACACTCAACTCTGCAAACCATGACACCCAGTAACTCAAAACTCACACCTTGTGAAGCATGTGGTGAGCTATTCTCATATTTCATGGACATAATGTGTATTATGTAGTGTAATAATGGAAATGCATGATTTGGTACTGCATGTACTCAAAACAATGAACAAATCTATGACTCATTCAAGCCATCTCACACACATATTATTAAGTAGGTGGTTTTAGAAAGACCTTTATACTGGACTGTGGGAAAATATTTTAATGGTATTGTTAAGTGTTCAAATGTAGTGGTCACTAAGAGGACCTCCTCATCCTCCTCGTCTATTATTCTTTCTCTATTTTGTTGTTCTATCTATCGCTTACAGGAAGTTCAAAGGTCAGTCTGCTAAAAGGCAGGGATGAACTTCCTGTCTACCTGTCTGAGGCTAGACAGTTTGGAGGAAGTATACAACAGGCTGCTTATTAAGGGGAGGAGTCATGTCTATCAAACTGCTAAACCCAGAGTTGCAGGACGTCTTTGATCCTATACTGCTGAAGCAGATAAATGCTCAAGAGTCTCTCATTTGGGTCCTGCTGAGAAGATAAAACTATTATTTAACACAGTAATAAACAACAGGGAAAAGTGTTATTAATAAACCAAGCTGTCATGCACATGCCTTAAAAAATCATATTACTAGAGGGTAACACTTTATTTTACGGTTACACCTATTAGTTGCTTATTAGCATGCATATTACTAGAATATTAGCCATGTTTTAGCGCTAATTAAGCACGTATTAATGCCTTGTTCTACATCCCTAATCCTACCCAATATCTAAACTTAACAACTACCTTACTAACTATTAATAAGCAACAAATTAAGAATTTATTAAGAAAAGTCATAGTTAATAGTTAACAAGTGTTACCTATTCTAAAGTGTTACCATAAATAATCTTTTGTGTTTTGTTTTGTGTAGTTCACGAGCATGAACTTTTTGACCAAGCTGTAAAATCTCAGGTGAAAGAACAGTGTGTGTAGAGTTTGTAAGGATCTTAATTAATATTTCTTAAGAATATTAAAAACACCTTCTTTATTTTTAGTGCAAAATTTCAGAAAAGAAAAGAAAAGAAAAGAAAAGAAAAGAAAAGGGGTGTCTGTGCTGAGGAGGATAAGAGAGGAAAGAGAAACACAAAAGAGGGTATATAACTGGCCTGTCTAAGTTATGGATAGCGCTGAAAGCTGTATGCTGTCTCCCGCTCACACACGGTTCGACAGGCAAGAATAGAGCCCCTCTGATAATAGTATCACTAATAAACTGCAAGCCAAATTAGTAACATAGGAGGCCTTTTATCGCTCTTTCTGGGAAGAGATGAACAAGAAAAAGAAAGGGGGAGGGGAGGCTGTAAAGGTGGGGGCTGAGAGCGAGAGAGATGAGAACAGATGAATGAATGGATGTTAAAGGGCCATATACAGTGCATACACCCAATAGAACTATACCATTCACTGTCACTGTCTGTTTAGGCCATTTTTTTTTTTTATGTAAAATGTATGCACTGCTGAGAAATGACCTTGTTAATTATTCTGTATCACGCTAATTTAAAACTGAGCTTAAAATAATTCAGCTAATTACACTTTTCTCTGTTATATTGTGTATTTGTTGTTAACAAACACTCTGGAGTTGCAGTATTCTGTGCTGATCTATCCGGCCTATATTTAATCGAGATGGGTGCATGCTGTTCCAAGCATGTGTGTGATATGGTTGAACCGCTGGTTTAATGGGCAGATGTGTGTGATATGTTTAAACCGCTGACTGAACAGGCAGACGCTCTTTAAATCTCTCCAGACTAACAGACCAATTGTCACAACATTTGTTTTCCAGATTTTTGCATTCCTTTGACGTACTGGAAAATTTATAATGGCAACAAAATGCACTTATACTCTATATTTACACCCGTTACACTACAGAACAGCTCAGTGGGTGTTACTTTGTTTTTTACTTCTTCTTCAAAAAAGTAAATATTATGATTGCAAAATCCAAATAATGTATTTGTAAAATCATGAAAACGTGCTTGATTTTCCTTCTTAAATTTGAAAACCTCATGCGGAACCTGAACAGGCTTGATTAGGTCATTAAAACGCAAAAATATGTCTCAAGCACTCAACCAAATAGGATGAGGGCAATATCGGCGGCCTAATATACTATTTAAAGACATTGGTTAAGATAAATGGTTGAGGGGAAAGAGAGGGAGAGAGAAAGAAATGGAAGTAAAGAAGATAAGCACTTTAGAGATAGAAAAGGTCACGGTGAGCAGTTGATTTGAAAAGTTGCTACGATCTCACAAAGGCCAATGACATCATCAGGTAGTGAAGTGTGGGGCAGAGAGAGACGCAGAGAAAAGAAGGCTGCTTACCCAAGACCATAATTACATTTGCTCTAAACACAGCCAAAAGCTCCACAGCTTGCGCTGAATAATTTTCAACCATTTCAGAGGTATGTGTGTGTGTCTGTGTGAAAAAAGATAGAGGGAGAGAGAGAACGAAAGACAGAAAAAGGAAGGGAGGGGGGATTAATCAGCTCTGTTTGCGGTGGCTTCCCCTTTATTACGACATTTTTTGTTCACCCCAAGCTTTATTTCCAAAAACATAATGTACCCTTCTTGTAACGTTCATGTGTATCTCTGTGCATGTGTGTGTGTGCGTGCATCAAAATTCGAACAGCACGTTTTTCCCACTTCTGGCGATTGTTTCGTGTTGAAAATGTACTAAACTCTTAACATCTAAAAACGTTTTTTATTCCCACTTGCACCCTCTCTCCCTCCCTCTCAGCCTCCATTCATCCCCCTCCTTCATTGCAAGAGAATATAAAGGGTTTGCAGTGCATGTAGGGAAGACATAGCGCCTAGCCAGCATGAATGGAATGCTATTAAGTAAGTTATGCACATAATGAATCTTAGAAATGCTTGGGAAAGAGCAATTTACATTTACCCCCCTCTCTCTTTTATTTTTTATTTTTTTCTGCTTTTCTTAATTTAAGTGGAAGATCATACAACACGGAGCACAGCAAATTACCTTGACATTGCTGTACTATGTATTTTTAGTTTAAAACTACTCCTGAAATTATTAGCATCCACACACTTCTTTATGGCAAGAAGCTTTACACTGTTTGAACGTCATAAAACACACAACTTCTTCAGCACATATGAGGTGGCTATTCTATGGGGGTGACAAATTCTCCAGGACTATGATATCTGGCTTTGTGGCTTTCTCCTGACACGCCATTGCCTACAAACACACATTTACACATTGAGCCAAGTGCATTAACTTACACACAAGCATCTTAAAGCTGTGATACCTCTGTGGCTTTTAGCTTCCATGCTACGGTGTGCACAAACAGCCACACTGCAGTTCTCATAGATTCTCGCTGATTAGAAAGGTTCTTGCTGCATACCATAAAAATCTGCTTAACAGTGTTTTTTCTCAGCATCATTGCCGTATAGATTTCCTTCTTTTCTTTTTTTCCGCACTGCCTGACCTTATCTGTTTTCTCTAGTGAAGGATCTATTTTATAGATATTTTTGTGTGCCTGGCACATGTAGTCATCAATGGCAGTGCCTTTGTGCTTGTGTTGTGAACACCTGTCTGCTCTGATCCGCCAGTCCCTCCAGCTGGGAACAGACAGGCTGAACATGCAGCCTCTATCTGACACTGTCGAGAACAAGATACTATAGATCCGACCCTGGCATCCTGGGATGATGATGGGAGTTCAAAAATAGGACTATTAAACAAACAAAAACAACAACAACAAAAAATACTTTTCAAAATGTAGCAATTCTATGCAACTTACTACAATTTTACATGCATAAATTTGTATTGCAATGCAATACTAAATCAAATATTTAACATATTTATGTATCTTTTTTCCTTAAAGTAAATCAAACATAACCACAAAACCCAAAGTATAAACACAAATGTATAAAGACAGACACTTGAAAAACATTACACCTATGTATCTATGCTTAACTAAAACATTATTTTCCAGAAATAAGTGCTTATTTAAGTTATGTGAATCACTATATTATAATGTCCCTTGTTTAAAAGCTGTGGTTTGAGTCATTTCTCCTATGACAAATATGCACAATTTCCTGGAAAATGTGAGCCAATTACCTAGTTTGCTGTAAATATGAAGGAAAAACAACATCTGGCAAAACATTATTACTCTACCATAATATCTGATGACTGAATGACCACACTGCATTGTGTGTGATTCCAGCATTGTGCTGTTTACAGTAAGACCTGGAAGTGCTACAAGCTTTTTTTTTTCTTTTCATAACTACTAACATTTCTGGAATTCTGGGAACTTTCCCAGCTGTGTTTCTCCTGTATGTCTAGCAGACCTTGAGCAGGTCTGAAATCATCTACCAGCAAGGTTAATAAACTTAACCTCTGATATTATACCATGCACATAGAGAGAGAAAGAGAGAGTTGCAAAGAAAAAGGGTGAGAAAGATATTTAGTAACAAGTAGCCCAACCACATGAAACACTCCTCCCACGCCCTGTCAGCTATAAGTCATCAATCCTTGTTCCTTCCACCCAAAATGGAATTTTTTTTTTTTTTTTTTTTTTTTTTTGCCTCACTGATGTTGGTAATTGTTTGTGTTTGGATGGAGATGATTTTTTTTTATCAGTTTTTCATGGAAAACAATTTGGCCTTGAATGAAGAGTGTTTGTATTGGAGGTACACGTATGAAAGGCTCCATTTAATGCTGTTCAGATGAAACTGACCTGCCTTGCTCTGATAAGAAGTTACATCAATATACGACCTCACATAAAGACAACATGCAGACAAACAATGGCATTCAGTTGGTCTCACAAAGCTCTTCTTCCTTCTGTTCCTTAGACATTTTGGGAGGGCAACATGGGGATCTTTTTTGTCCTCATTGTTTTTTATTTTTATATACAGTCTGTACAAAAAAAAATAAAAAAATAATGCTCCATCCCACCACAGTCATGTTTCCAGTGCTGAACGTCGCTGTAAAGAGGAGGTTAGGACTTGATCCAGTTTGGCTGAGACATACAGTAGGCCTCGCTCAGAGCGGCTGTTGCGACTGCTGTTTAGAGATCTCCTGTCTTCCAGATCCCAGTCATGGGTTTTAACACTCCAAAAGCAGGCCAGCAATCTTAACAGCTATAAAAAGTGGGATTATCACCTTGCTTGTAAAGACTGCAGCCCATTTGGAAGAAGTGTAAAAAATAAACGACAGGAGCAGATCTCCAGCCTATGGATGCTTCCGTCAGAGCAGGTGTTTGGCAACTAACTGCTTCTGTATGCTTAGCGTGCCCACACACACACATACACACACACACAGGACATTTTTTTCAACAAAAACTTGTGCAAGAGCATCTTTTCTTTTTTTTTGTCCTACAGTTTCACACAGTAGCAGAGTGTTAAAACAGAGCTGTTCCAGACTGGGATTAGACTCCTGGCGCTGAAGGCAGGCGAAAGGCCACGCAAGGTATGTTTACCCAGCGAACAGAACTCACGTCTATTCAACGACTGTGGTCAGCCTCGCTCAGCACTGGTCACTGCAGCCTCCAAATCAACTTATAGATCCCTCTATCCAGTGGCCGTAGAGAGGGCAAGGGGTCACAACACAGTAGGGGATTGTGGGAATGATTGTTCTCCAAGGAGCAGTGTGGTGTATCTTTCATTGTTAAAGGACCAGTTCGCTCTTATTAGTCACTGCCCAAACACGCTACGGGGAGATGCAGCCTTTCATATGGAGGTTTTTGAAAGGACATTAAATTTGTCATTTTGGCTAATAATTGGACCAAATAGGGCTTAGCCTTAAGAGGTCAAAGGGCCTGGCCCAGCCCAGTGAGTACCCAAACATATACAGCACTTAGAGAGACAGAATAGAAGATAATGACAGAGATAGATAGATACAATGATACACAGAAAGACTGACAGAACAATAGAACAACAGACAGAAAAACAACAACAGAATGATAAACAGTATGATTAGATAGATAGATAGATAGATAGATAGATAGATAGATAGATAGATAGATAGATAGATAGATAGATAGATAGATAGATAGATAGATAGATAGATAGATAGATAGATAGATAGATAGATAGATAGATAGATAGATAGATATGTTTCTGATTCAGGTTGTTGGGCAGGTACTGTGACCTTTGTTTCATAAGACAGATGCATCAGAATATTTACACACTCAATCAGGCATGTATTAAAACCGCCAGCTGAGTGGACCCAGCTGCTGTGTGTGTGTGTGTGAGCGAGAGAGACTGTGTGTGGGACATTCGTGTGCACATGTGTGTGAGTGTGTGTGACAGTTCCAGACCCTAATCTTGCCCCTGAGCTCTTTTTATCATGGTTCCAGTTTAACCTTTGACCCCTCAAGGATGAGGGATCTGCAGGGAACTTACTGATGAATTCCATATTTGCCAGAATAGAGTATTGCGTATCTCTCTCTCTGTGTGTGTGTGTGTGTGTGTGTGAAAGAGAGCGCTTAGAGACCAATCAATCAAAGAAGACCAATTCAGCCAAGACAGAGCAGTCAAAGAGAACCAATACACCTCAGATATATATTACCACACACACACACACACACACACACACACACACACACACACACAAACTCGCACAAAACACAAAAATGGATGACTAGACCAGAACATCCTTATGCAAAATCATACAGTATTCAAATGACACAATTAAAAGGGCAGATGGGAGACGACAGCTATTTTGTGAGAGCATGTGACGCATCACCTCTGCTATTGGAAGAACTCATCAGAAAGTATCAAACTCTCACTTTCTCTCTCAGAAACACAGGTGATAATCTTCGTGTGAAAAATCGATTCCTCCAGAGCACTTGTCAGAGTTTGACTCGTCGTGTGACTCAGTGGCAATGAGCGAGGCTTTATGTTGATACCTGTGGGATCTGAGAGCGGACACCGGGGAATGAGTGTGTGTTTTTTTCCTTTTTTTCTCTAAAGTCCCCAAATCTGAAGAGGAACCAAGGGAGTGTGTGTCTTCCTTTGGAGAGCGCAGCGATGACAGCCGAGCTCTAGGACGTGTGTGTATGTGTGGGAAAGAGAAAGAGACTAATCTCATAGTAAGCCCGCTCTATTTATCACAGAGGTAATGATAAGAATCAGATTCTAAGGTGAACTCTGCGTTGGGTCAGGGCCCGGTGCAGGCAGTAATGCGATCCGCAGAGAGAGTGAGAAGATAACCTCTATGCAACGGCACCGCGACGTCAGATAACTAAAACAAACTGTTACTGCCTATGCTCAGAAACCAAGAGACGAAGAGCACTAACCAGGGATGAAGAGTGATGGTTGGGGAGGTGGAGCGAGGGGGAGAAATAGAAAGAGAGACGAAGAGAGAGAGGGCGAGACAGGTAAAAAAGCAAGATAAAATGAAAGAGTGATAGAGGCCTCATCCTGAGACGGCTCTCAGTGAAGGCAGAGCAGGATTCTCCTCTCCAGTGAAAGAGCGCAGCAGCCAGCGGTGTAAATAAAAGCGGGTGGCCCTCAGCACTCCGAAACTTCAGCAGCTGAGTAAAGATATGATGCAATGAGAAGAATTCAGTCACATTCTGTCTCTATACCACATCCCTGTACATTTGGTTTGAAATTATACTACATAAGCTCCAAGTGAATCGGAGAAGCATGTCTTTAGGTATGTTATGGGAATAAACAAATAAATAAATAAATAAATACATAAATAAAAGAGGGAGGAGGGGCAGTGGGTGTTGTGTGGCATGAAACAAAGTATATATATATATATATATATATATATATATATATATATATATATATATATACTTTGTTTCATATATATATATATATATATATATATATATATATATATATATATATATATATATATATATATATATATATATATATATATATATATAAATATATATTAAAGAACCAAACAGAACTGCATTTGAACTGAACAGCTGAACTGTTTTTCATGGGAAATAAATAAATAAATAAATCAACCCCAAATATTTTTTTTCAAAAATAAAACATTACTGCAATGCCTTCAGATCCAAATATATACTTTTAAAATTATGAAGCGGAAACATACATTATTACAAAAAACATACAGTACATTACAATGCATTTACTGTCACTATTCCAGAATATTAAGAATATTACAAAAAATTATTAAGCTGCTAAGATTTTAAAGTTTCAAGACTTTAAATCAATTTAGACTTTTTGATTATTAAAATTTAAATAAACCATTAAAATGAAATCCAGTATAGGAAAACAGAATACACAGAATTTGGAGAAAATAATACAGAATTTGAGGGGGATTTTTCATAGGGCACTAATTTTTTTTTTTTTTTTTTTTTCATCTATTAATAAACTGTTGTTGTATAAGTTTCATGAAAAAAATAATTAAACCAAGCAGGAGTCTGCCAGTGTATAGTGTACATCTAGAGTGGACAGGACAAATGAAGAAAGCAGTAATCTTGCTATGGCTAGCTTCCATTTACCAGCCTTTAATCAAATCCTTTAGGAAGACTACTAAACAAATGTTACATCACCTATTTAATATTCATAAGCCAAGCTTTTCAGATCAGTGGTACACCCCTGAGCTGAGAAAACACGTATAGATTGATCTGTGACAGCTTGACCGCACTTCAAATCACCTCATCTCTGTCATACTTCACATTCAGTCCACGAGCAGTAGTGCTTGCACATGCTGACATTAGGCTAAAAACAGTCCAAACCCCATCAGCTGGGATTAATGGAGTGAAAGAAAGAGAAAAGGAAGACAGATGAGTAAACCAGAGCGATAGAGAGATGGATGACCGCTGTCCTCTCTGCTCCCAGCCCCATATATGTTAGATAACTCCTGGACATCCCTCAGAAATCACCTCAGACACTGGATTAGAAGGGCCTATAAGGGCAGTGCACATTGCATGTGCTACATAGTGTCTGTTATCTCTACAGTCCAGTCCAATAAATAGTGACCCGAAAACGTTCCGTATCCTGCTTGGATGGGAGAATTTACAGTAATAGTAACAGTGGTGACAAGAAAAAGGACTGAAATGTTGGTGGGTGGTGTCGGTCTGGCAGTCAATATGTGGTTCATTACAGAGGAGTCCTGTGCTTTGAGTCTTGAGCTGCTAAAAAGGTGGCGAGAGTGAGCAACTACAGGGTCACGAAGGTCACACTGCACGGGCCATTGAACAAAACACTTATATTGCTTAAATGGAACTGGCCTAGAAATCAGCCTACTGTACATTACTTTTGATGAAAAATACAGCTTTATGTATGTCATTCAAAGACAAAACGTGTTGATGTAAGGGTTCTAATTACTGTTTATTAATTACAGCATTCGTATTTTACATATACAAATCTTTTTCATATGTGACCCTGGACCACAAAACCAGTCATAAGGGTCAATTTTTTTGAAATAGAGATTTATACACCATCTGAAAGTTGAATAAATAAGCTTTCCACTGACATTTGGTTTGTTAGGATAGGACAATATTTGGCTGAGATACAACTAAAGTTGTCCAAATGAAGTCCTTAGCAATGCATATTACTAATCAAATATTAAGTTTTGATATATTTATGTTAGAAAATTTACAAAATATCTTCATGAAACATGATCTTTACTTAATATCCCAATGATTTTTGGCATAAATGAAAAATCAATCATTTTGACCCATACAATGTATTGTTGGCTATTGCTACAAATATACCTGTGCTACTTATGACTGGTTTTGTATACAAATAACATAAAATATGACAAATCTGATACAGAGAGACACTCATCTAGTAGTGGCTGTATGTTTCTGTGAACTTTAATACAGATTCCCTGATTACATTGAGTGTAGTAATCTTACGCACAGTACAAAGTACAATAAACAATTTTAAAACAAATTTCAAAGTGCAAACAAAAGGGAAAATATCCGTATTAATAATTACCAAGCAAGCCCACGTCTGGCCTTGATACACAAATGATAGATCTGATGTTGTTCAATGACTCCACAACTCTACAAGGCTAAAAGTTCACTAAATAAAATAAAAATTATAATAATAAAATAAAATAAAACAAAATAAAATGTTCTTTTTTTTTTTTTTTTTTTTTTTTTTTTTACAGGAGAGATCAGGAGAAGATAACACTTCTAAATATAACATATCTAAATGAACTCAAGTAACAAATTATGCTGATATAATAAAGCTGATAAGCATGTATAGACAAATTTGGAGGAAGTTGTTTCAATGTTATTTCCTGCTTTTAACAATGCCCGCAAAACATATTTCTTAATAAGAACTTTCAGACTGACAACACACACACAAAATATTTGTGGGATGATGTGAAAATGTGCAAGCACTTAGTGCACAGGAAGTGCAACTTAGAGGTTGTGTGTGTGCTGTGCTGTGATTCATTAGGTCAGAAATGGCACCGTTCATCTACGTTCATTGCCCATGTCATCAGAATGATAAATGTTTGGTAAATGTGTTAAGTGCACTCAATATACACAACATGCCCAGAACTGTTGTGCAAATATGTCACATCTCAGGAACAGATTGAATGTGCTCTGAGTAAGTATACACAGCATACAGCACATCTCTAAGCTTTAAAAGGTACTTTATCATAGACTTATGAATAAACACCTTTGAAGCCAGAAAAGCGAAGTGATTTTTATTCATCAACTTTGAGAATTAATAAAAATGCGTTTATGAAAGTGAATGAAGAACTTTAACTACTGAATACATTTTTCATTTTCAATTTTCATTTTGAAAACATGCTCTCATAAACCACATGTGCAGCTGAATGCATGTTAGCTTCCGTTTCCAACATCCCTGCATGATGAACACCTGCTGTTGTACATTAAATTGTGCTACCTAGAGAACAGCCAGAAAGTCTTTGTGTCTCTGTAACACCCCAGCCCTTCAGGCGCTCTCACTCCAAAACACTTGTTGTATGTTTTTTGTTTCAGCTAAAATTTTGAAGTAAGAATAAATACAAGGCAAACAAAAGAACGATTTAGAGAACCTACACGGTTGCCCCACCAACTCACTCGGCAGTCCCTGCTCTTTTATCCATATGTGTGGAGAAAATGCAATTACGTCTTACACGCACAACACATGAATACATTAGCGGGAGAAAGCGAGAGAGTGGAGGGGAAAGAGTCGCAAAGCTTATCACTTTGTTGAATTTTGATTAGCTAGCCAGAGTTATTAATCTTTTTGTCAAAAGCTTTTTTTTTGTATGCCGTTAAGAAAAAGTCTCACTCCTTACCCCCTTTCTTAAACTTTCTCCTTTCTTTCTGTTTCTCGCTCTCTCTCTCTCTCTCTCTCTATAAGTCTCCTCCTCCTCCTCGCAGCTGTATTTTGAATCAGGCAGGATCCATAGAGAAATGGGCATTTCTTTCAGGGCAGTACATTCTTCCCCCACCTCCTCTCATGGATCAGTGGTTAGCTTAGAGATACAGCCGGCACAAAGGCAGCAGCTGACATGTGGGTCTTAATGGCAATAATGGCCATTTTTAGGCCCAATCAATCACATTTAGTGGACATCTCCATTTTTTTGTCCCTGAAAAGGTATAAATAATAATAATAACGATAAAAAAAGAAAAGCGAGGGGGAAAGAAATGGTGTGGGAGAGAAAGGCGCCTCAGTAAATATTTTAACTGCTTATTAAGATTTGGAGGGCATCACAATAGAAGCATCTGGGCAGTGCGGAGAACTCTGAAAAGGAAGGATCCAGATGGTTCTATAGAGGAGGCCAGAGAAAACCAATTCTCAGACAGGAAAAAAGTACAGCCTATTTATCTATTCATTCATTAAACTACTTATTGCATGTAGTCGTACTTTACTATGTGTGCGCACGTTCGGGATGGGAGAAAGGACCTCGAGGTGCTCGAGTACAGTTGATGTGTTTGTGTATGCGACGGCGGCGTACACTGATTTGGAGTCCAAACGCTGGCTCCTCTCTCCTGTAGCTCTGACAGAGGACAGGATTCTTTGGACAGCTCATAAAGTCTGCAATGAATACCTCGGTTTGTTTATCTTCGCCGGGCTCAGATATTTCAATGTCTCTTCTGCCTTCTCTTTACGAGCCACTAGGACTCGCCATGCGGTTCCTACACACGCAATAGCCGAGGGCGGGGGTGAAGGCTGAGGGCGGCAATGCAGGCAGGTTGCCTTCGCACCACAATGGGCCTTATTTATCTGTGCTGCCCCTCTTCACCAATCAAAGAAAGCAATTTCAAAAGAAGATATCTGAACATCAGACTTACAACCACCACAAGTGGCACTTCCTCCTTGAGATCTCTTGCGCTCGCCCTTGGTGAGGCAGATGTAGGACTGAGAGAGGTGAGTATAGCAGTTCACAATATAATATGGAAAATTTTACAGCTTTCATCCTCCTCTAATCCCTCTCTCTCTCTTTTATCTGGTTTGCCTTTTATTGGGCACTGTGCTCCTGGGAACTTCAGCCTAATAAAAAACAATCCTAAGGAATTTTCCATTGGATTTATGCAGTTAGAAAAACATTATGTATGCACCCTCCCAATCTATGATCCTACGGTACCGGAGAGCATTAAATGATGAACTCACTTCAAAAAGACTAAACAGTTACAGGGACGATGTACTCTTGAGCTAGACGAGAAAGCATCAAGGCTTGTGCGTGTTTGGTCTTACCATTGGGTCATGTGACAAGACTTCAGCCAAGCATATTGGAGTCTTCCTAAACTCCCCTGAATTTCCTCAAGTTGCTCCCAGAGAGGCTAAAGGCTCTCCACCCTATTTCACAGACAGATTTACAATGGATCAGATCAGACAGACACTGCTTGAAAACTCCGCTTACTAAACTGCTCAAACGTCTCCTTTTGCTGCATGAATTCCATCATATCCACGTAAAACGGCAAATGCTAAAAATAATCAGGCACTAGGTGATTGGCTACATTTCCAATTTGTTTGGATTTACTATTTTGAGGGCAAGCTCGGTTCTTTGTCCTTTTAATACACCACTCTTTATATTGCAGGGGCTCTGTTCATTTTCAAAAGCAAACTCATAAAAACATCATATGAGCTGGCAGAGAACAGGGAGCCAGGTGGAAATTTACATATTAATCCAATGTTAAAAATCACTCTGCATTAAACATTTTATTGGCTAAAATAAAACAGAGATGCTTCATAACAAAATGAAAGTAGTGTGTGACAACTCTCGTTGCTGAATGAACTACATCACACATGCAGAGCATGTTTACACTCTGTCTGCCGCAGAGAAGGAAACACTGGTGTGCAAAGACAAAAGTAAACACATTTGGGTCCGCATGTAATAACATTAGATTTAACAAATATTTAGTTTATAGAAATAAACTAAAAGAGGAACATTTTAATATATGAATACATTTAATATATGAATACATTTAATACATTTCGACTATAAACATAACTTATTAAGAAGTCTAATTAATTTTTATTATATATAAAAAAGAAAGAAATTGCATGCACTGATCATTTTATACAATTGCTTAAAAGTCTTAAAGTCCTTCCTGTCTTTATAAGCCTCTTCCTGTGTATGAGCACTGAGTTGGGCATGTTACGTGCACCGTTCTCTTGAGCTTTTGTGTGTAAATAATCCAATTATCACAGAGGCCTCTGCTCCTCAGCATCTTGTCAAGTTGGCCCATTCATCATATGATCTGACAGCAGTGGCACAGTCCTGGTCTATGCATAATTGACTCAAGTGAACAGACTACAACCAGCTGTATTCTCACACACACAGCTAACACGCAGACAGAACTGGTTAGCATGTTAATAAACTGATGGATCACTTTGATTATGGAATAGCATATTAATATACCGGTCGTATACATTACGCAGCATAAAATTGGTTGGTATGACACTGTAGCCTTGCTTTGTTCTCACCAACAGAATGAGTTAGGTTGTCAAACTAATACACTGATAGATACTTAATGTGCTAATAGACTTAATTAGCGTAACATGTTTACTCTACTGGAACTGGCTAGCATAACATGTTAACAAGCCTATGTTAGAATAAAAACGAATGAACAGATCATACTAGTTCACTGACAAATGCAGCCATATCTCAATATAATGTTGTTAGTACCTTTGTTTCAAAACGACAGCAGTTGCACAGATGCAGAGTGAAAAAAAAATAAAAAAATAAAAAACACCCTGCCAAACCTCTTGAACATTTCGACCAAAGTATTCTTTTCACCGTCTCAAATTGTATTGTTTTTTCTTTCTCTTCTGAATAAAATTAAATATTTAATAATATTTTCACAAGTTTTGCATAATTTGACAAAATTACAATTTGACTGTGGAAATAAAACACAATAAAATTATTCTGTTCACTAGTGATATTTACCTTGATTTTTATAATATAATGAATTTTCATAGTTTAAGAGTCTGAAACAAGGATGAATAAAAAATATATACATAAAGACAAAAAGTAGCAAAAATAATTATGAGGGTATAGAAAAAATTTATCTTTACTTAAAAAAATAAACAACTACAACAACAAAACAATAATACAATTAAGGTGACCTAGGCCTAGTCTATATTAGCCTTTGCAACAGCTTTAAAATCAAGCGAAATAAGCAAAAAGAAATCTAAAATGTGAAACCTCCAGCTTTAAACACCAGCAGTGCAGAAGCACAGTTAAATACTCTGTCAGGGAGTGAGTAGTTGGTTTAGTTGAATTCACACATGTTTGTGACAAGTAATGAAATTTTATTTCACTGGTGTTTATTGTTTTTGTCGGCAATGTGAATATTTTTGTTCTCTTCCACACATTACATCAGCACCACCGGTCACTTTATCATCTCCACTTTTAAGAAAGATGATTCAGTTCAGTTGGACTCAACTAGCTTAAGTTTTACACTCTATTATTTTCATAGATCTGGGTTCAGTTCAGTTTTTTATTTTTTGTGATCAACTTTTTATTATTGTTTTTGATTTAACAAAACATCCATTCAAACAAACAAAACAGGGAAAGGGGAGCTACAGACATATCAATATTTTTACAGTCTGAAAAAAAAAAAAACTTTTTATGATCATTCCTTCATGCTGTTGTACATTCACAAGTCACGATTTTAAGGCTATGAATACAAAATGTTTTTGCACACATGTGAGGAGTAAACCAGGTTTGTATTATTGTCTTCTTTGCAGCTGTAAAAACAATAACTCTAACAACATTCTCTTCTTTAATGAACTTATACTGGAGTTAGAATTGTCATTGAAAAGTAACCTTTTTTTTAACCAAACATTTTAGACAGTGTCTAAACCTTGTTTCTTGAAATCAAAATTGTTATAGATGCCAATATACAATCTATCCCATTGCAGTCTGCAGGTTAGGATGAATTTGGAAAGATCAGTAAGGTCAGCAGGGTCACAGGTAGGCTTAGCAGGGTTAGAAGTGGAGTCCCTGTAAATCAATAAGCTAATTAATAATGCAGAGATCTTTCAGCTTACAGGCACTGCACCAACAGTACACTTATTAATTTAGCAATGACTTAAAACTACAATCTGCACTTCATGCTTATGACCAACACTACATTTAAAGAGAGAATTCACCCTCGTGCCATTCCAAGCCTGTATGACTGACTTTCTTTTGTATAAAATAAAAATAAAAATATAAATGTTGATAATCGAACAGTTCTGGTGACAAATGACTGTATGGACAAAATGAGACTCTCTCAATATATATTTTATGTTGCACAGGAAAAAAAAGAAAGAAAAAAGAAAGAAAGACAGTAGTTGACTCTTAATTTTATATCCTACATATAAAAAAAGAAGGTTATTTAACATAATTATGCCAGTGCTGCTCAGACGAGATTACAAGCACAGCACAGTTCTCACTGTCCTTGGCTGGCAAAATTCATAAGGAGGTGCTCTTGTCACAAGTGGGCTTGAAGTGAATGCCGCCAACAGAGACGTCCTCACAGGAGTGGGAAATAAGGCTCCCAGATGCCAGTCCACGTCTGTGCCACTAAAACCAAGCCTACGACAGAGCCCAGGTGAGCTTTTACACCCCAGCCGCACAGAGACGCGCACAGCCTCTAAAGCAGCTGCGCTTGCCAGTGGCCATCATAACGTCTGTTTGATTAACACACTCTGCAACTGAGCAGCCATACAGCCATGCTGACAAACACTGGACCAAGGTGATCAAGTTTGACACTCAATGTCAATTTAAAGGCGTTTTTAATTCTGCACATCCATATGGCTGGAAAGTCTGGTTCAATAACAGAGTTTTACAAGAGAGAGGCAAGTGGTAAAGTAAACTCAGATGAGGTGCCACAAGGTCTATTGAGTTTCTCTTTCTCTTATTCCCCGAGTTTTTCCCCTCTCTCCCCCCACCATCCACTCTGAGAAATCAACCCATCTCAGACATGAGAAAGCGAGAAAGGCACAGTATATGTGCTTCGTGGCATGACAATATGCGGCTGAAGAAGCAAAAAAGGGGCACTTTTACAATGGCCCCACTCTGACAAAGACCTCTGGTGTGTGGAGAACAGGGTGGGCTGGGCCCCCGCTCCCCTCCTGGAGCTCTGGTTATTAATGCATCAGACCCTGTCACCATGTCCTGCTCTGTGCCAAAGACATATTTCACCCCCAATCGGCCCCTTTCAACAAATACGCTGTTTTGAAAATGATTTCCAGGGTGCTGTCGGTTCCCATAGCGATGACATTAAATGAAAAGAGCAGAAGAGAAAAAAAAAATTATAGCGGGTGATAAACGGCGTTGGTTTAGGATGACACAACGAACTTCCAACGGTCTCGTTTGAACGGCTGGCACTCAGGAACAACCTCTCTCTCTGTGTCTTTTACTTTGCCGCTTTTCTCAAAGAGCAAATTAGAATGTATCTCTACCTCTGCATCTGAGAGTGGCACATCATAGCGTCGGGCCATTGTCTTGTATTTATAGTTTGTCATCTTTGTAAGATTGTCACAGCACCCACGACCACGTAAAGCATGTAAATCACCCCTTTAAAACTGCCAACTGAAGTCTGAGACATTATTAAAGACAGAAGATGAGAGAACATGCTTGAGATAAAGGAAGGAGGGGGGACGTGGCGTGTGAAGTCTTTGATATTTCCCCAATCCCCCTATGAATCATTAACTGCCCATCACAGTCGAGCGCTCTTTCATTTGTTTGCATGTGTATACGTCAGTGTCTGCGAGTTAGTGTAAAGTGTCAAGTATCAGTGATTTTCGCTTGTATGTCTGTTCTGGCTCAGACTTGCGTGTTCCCCAGAGCAATTAGTTATGGCATATTAATTCTGCCGTAGTATTTCAGTAACAAGTGCTGGATGTCAAAGCTGAGGCAAAGTTTTTTTATTTTTCCATTTTGTTTTTCAATGAGTCTCTAGGACAACGAGCCAAAGTAGCCAAGGGGGGTGGTGCAATAATTTGTTCTGCATTCTCTTAACGTCTCTCACTGTGTTATGACTTGTGTTGAGAAAGCGAGAGAGAGAGAGAGAGAGAGACGTATTTGTCAATCTTTGGACTACCTCCAAACTACAGGACCCCTCTGTAGGGCCTGTCAGCAATGTGATGCATTTTATATAATTACCATTTTTATTGGATTTTTATTTTCCATTTACAAAGGGCCCATCTGCTGGAAGCCTTGCAGTAGCAGACTGGCCAAGACAATACACACACTACATCAAAGAGTTTCACTTCGAGAACCCTTGCTCAAACACACACATACTTAACATCATTTATTCATTCATTCAAGGCAGTCTTTTTTCTTTATCATACTATAGCTTTTTCTTTGGCCATGTTTCACATAGCTTAAAGTGATTTGTAAATGTTTCTATCAGTGAACCACGATAAAAGTGCACACACATGCACACGTCGTGCTTTGATAACGCTACTATCTGCGACAACAGCGGTCAGCTCAGGCCTTACTTACCTGCCCCTTCACCCCCCCACCACCACCGGGCAGGTGTTTCTGAGGGTTATTGAGCGAATCATTTAGAGGAGGCCTCCTCACAGCGGGAAGCAGCTGAACAAAGTTAGCATGAGCCAGTTCTGCCTGCACTGTTCTCACTCCTCACTAATTAGTTCTGACTGGGTTTGTTTAAATCCTTGAAGAGAGAGAAGGAGAGTGAGAGAAAGAGGTTGGGGGGACCAAATGCCGTGAAACTAAAGTACTGAAGTGTGTCACCTCAACCAGACGGACAGACAGGGTGGCATATTAGGAAAAAAAGTGGCCAGATTTTTTTGGAGAGCGAGACTTTTGCCTTGATCGAGTCTGCTGGGGGTGACAAACGCCACACACACACACACACACGCTCACTCAAATGCACCGTGGTGTTTTCTTCACTACTTTTATCTATACTTTAAACCACAATTTAATATAAACAGACTCCATTTATTTTTACATTTATCACTGTTTTAGTATCTACAAGAAGATATTTCAGTTCTCCACAGTGTTTCTGCAGCAACACGAGCACTAATGAGAAATGCACAGTGTCTGTCACAGCCTGTCAATACTCCAGTCTGTCATTATCAGAAACCATAAGAGCTCTTTGTTAGACACTACTTTGGAGAATTTTGACTGATTTAACTCTCTATAAATGTTCTTGTGTATATACAGAGCTACAGAGAAACACGATCCAATTGATCTCATGTATAGGGTGCAGCTATGAAAAAAAGAAACAAACAAATCCGATTCCTCTGGGGCCACTTGACTTTCTTGCCTGCGCTCCCCTCTTAACCTTTCTTCTGTTTAAACACAAACACTACACAGTGCCGCCCAGGCAAGATCTGCATGCTGTTTTCATCTCTTCTTTTTTTTCTTTCTCTTGACCACACTTTACCATGTATCGGACTGAAAAAAGAGGGCTCATTGTAAATTTTATTGCTCCCATGTCAAAAAGACTCCTGAAACGATGGAGAGGGTTTCAGACCCAAATCTTGCTCTCGTTCTCTCTCGCTCGCTTTCTGCCAGTCTGGTTCCAGTTAGACACTCATTAAGAAGATCTTACAGCTGGAGTGAATAGCTTCCTGTCCAGAGTGCTTAACTCCTGCAGTAGGAAATGTCCCATGCTGTAAAGGGTGAAGCTAACTTCCTGAACATTTTTAAATGTTAGCACAAAGGCCACGCGGCACAGTATGACCCTCCGATTCAGCCAATCAAGCAAGGTCCTTTTTGACCCCAGCCAATCAAACAAGACCCTCTGTGACCCAAACATAACACTGACCATTCAAACAGGAGGTGTTCATTTTGTGATTGTTAAATGATTTGTTGCGGACTAAAATATTTCTTAAGCAGCTATTTATTTGCTTATTTATTGATTTAATTGTGTTTTTCAAAACTCAGAGGAAATAAATAAACTGGAAATGACATTATTTTAATATACAGTGTGTGATACAAATATGGGGATATACAGTATATTACAGGATGTCGGTTATTAACTGAAATGAGGAGTATGTGTCTATTACATATACACAGAAAAATGACTTTTCAAACAAGAAAGAAAAAAATAATTCCAGTGACAGTAGAAGCAAATTGTGTCAAATCACAGAGGAAAAACATTATTAAAATCAGTTATTTATATCTGTCCATCCATTTTCCAAACCAACTGTCCTGTGTAGAGTGTTGTTTATACAAAACAGCTAAACAGTTATTAATAATAACAATGATAATAATAATAATAATAATGCAGTATACAATTTAGTGTCTTCACAGACTCTTAAAATATCCATAAATCAGTCAGAGAAAAATAAAACAAAATAAAGTAAAATATATAATTACTGATAGAGAAAAATAAATATATTTTAATTAATATTTTACAGAAATATATTTTATTAGACTAGAAAAACGAAGGCATTATTATTTCACATTTAAACTACCCAGGCAAGATTGGAAATAAGTGTCACTCCCACTTTGTCAGTCTCCAATCTCTGTGAGATTTAGGCAAAAAAAAAAAAAAAAAAAAAAAACGGAGAGAAAAAAATCTTTGATCATTTTTGTGAATGGTGGTTTCTCTTTGCCAACGCTCTCTCAGATTCTTCAAAGAAATTTGCCCCCCACTTCAAATTTTTCAATGAGATCAAAGTACCATTATTTCCCTCTTGTTGTATGTGTCAATGACCACAACTATGAGACATTTGTTTTCACAAGACACACAAACGCAAGGCCACATAATTATTACTAATAAATATAGACTACAAAAAAGTATGAAAATTACTATTGTAGTAATTAAAACAAATTCACATGGTGAAGCTGCATATCAAGAACCAGCAGCCTGACCAGGGGACATGCAGATACATCTTTTACATACAAATCACTCACAACCGACAGGCCCTTCAATACACAGATACACAGCGCACTGCAGTATTACCTGTATTTACAGCCTAGAGGTCAGAAATACTGACCTGGACACACACAGCTGACTTGAGTGTGCCTACAGTTTCATTTACACACACATGCACAACCATATCACAATTCCTAAAGACAAAATGATGAACAACAGAGTCTTTGCATTTCACCCACTGTACATACAATACATGCAAGTTCAGCTTCAAGTAGTTTCCTGTCAGATGAAAATGAAGAACAAAGTACTCTGTGCTAATATCTCGCACAAATGACTGACATGAATAACAACATCTACGAGATAACTGAAAGCCAGAAAAACAAGAGAATGCGCTTCTTCCTGTAAATGTCACACAGGACAGGTCACAGTAGCTTTTGTGACTGCCTATCTGGCCAGCTGCAAATGATAACTTTTATGTTTGTTAATTCACACTTGTTTTCTGCCTCCAACAATGCAGCTCTTTCATTCGCTATAGTTGTGGCTATAGCCATCCATCAGTGCCTGTAGAGTAAACACACTCTCTGTTCTGCGCTGGAGATTAGCTTTAATGAAACCAAAACAAAGCCGGACATGTTAAATTTATTAGCGTGTTTAGCGCAAGCACTCTGGAGTCATGGACAGCCACCGTGCTATGCTCAGAGTGTGGACGCAGCGCTATTTCCTGAAACCCCTACTAATCTGCACACGGGATATTTGCGGAGAGGCTGAACAAACACTGATTTGCTGCTATCTTTCTGGTTCCCAGCCTTCAAGGGGAGAGAGTGGCTGTGTCTGTACTGCCTTACAGGCCTCGCTCCTGGGAACAGGGCTGGTCTTTGCAGCTTCTTGGCGGATACTTCCAGGCAGAGAAGTGAATCCCCCCCGAGGGAGCGACTTCAAAAAAGCACACACAGAAGTGTATGCGCCAGGGTACCATGGTGACATGGGAATGTTTGGACTGGTTTAATGACTCTGTGTACCGTCTTAGATGAGGTATTAGGGCGCAACTTTCTGACAGCTTTCTGTCTCTCAGGAAATGCAGCACACACTGATGTGTTTCATATCTTTTTCTATGAGAAGAAATGGACAAATAACATATTGAAAATGTAGAAACACTTATTTAAAATATTTTAACTGTGTTTTACAATTTTGTACATGCAAAGTACAGATAAAAATCAAATCCTGCTTTTAATAGTTGCTAATTAGTATTTTATTATTTATAGTATTTTATTACTATAATTTATTTATTAATTAATATAACGTATATTAAATGGACATAATTTAATATACGTTATATATACGGTATTTAATAATTATTATATATATATTATTGATACATACACTGCCTTTTAAAGGTTTCGGGTCTCTTATGCTCACAAAGGCTGCATTTCTTAGAAATATTATGAAATATTTAAATACCTGTTTTCTATTTAAATGGTTTAAAAAATGGCAAAGCTAAACAATATTCAGCAACCATTATTCAAGTCTTGAGTATACTGATTCAGAGCTCGAGAAACCTTGAATGTTGAAAACGGTTGTGCTGCTTCATATTTTTATGAAAACCATAATATTTTTTCAGCATTCCTTGATAAATAGAAAGTTCAAAAGAACAGCATTTATTTGAAATAGAACTCTTTTGTAACATCTTAATGGTCACTTTAATGCATCCTCACTGAATAAAAAGATCAACTTTTCATCTGTATTGTATATTTAATACTTAATATAATTGGTTAATTAGCATAATGTATGTATACATTCTACACATGATTATTTATTGATATATCTCATAAGAAGACATTTTTTAAGCAATCTAGCCATTGAGTCAATTAGAGTATGTTGAGTGTACAGAGAAACAGTCTTGACCTGGTCAGCCTGGCTTAATGACAGCACTCTAATGTCTTCCACATGCAGCTCAGCCCAGAGGACGTGGGCTTGGAGTGGCCATTCTTCTAATTCAGAGCCAATCTTCAGATAATGACATTCACATCAATAGCAGGCAGTCGATTCACTGATAACTCCCCTCTTTTCCATTTGTGTGTGCGTGTGTGAGAGAGAGTCTGTGCCCGGTCCTCATTTCCTACCTCGCGTGTGCTGCTCGTATTCAGTCTATGGCTATATGTGATGCGCATGCATATCTGTAAGGCCTTATCAGACACTCAGGGATTATGAGTTTTGATACTCAGGTGGTGTCCTTGGTCCTGAGAGTGTTTATGATTTTAATTTCCACAGAAAGGTCCAGACAATCAATATTGCTAATTAATGCATGAGGCAGACAGGCTGTGAAAATGTAACCCGCTGAATAGTAAAAGATGAGCCGGCTTAATGCTGCCACTGTTTTATCTCGCTCCCAGATATATGAAACAGCCTCTTGACAATACACTGATAATATTCAGAACTGCTGTATGTGTGTGAGCCCTTTAACTCATACAGAGTTGTGTGTTAGCCCATAAAGTATGACCTTTGACCCTTTAAGAATGATTTTTCTGCCCCCAGCTTATTTATATATCTTTAGCAACCTGCCTGAGGAATCTAATTTGTTCACTCAAAACGATAATGCTTGCAAGAGATGTCCCATGTTGTCAGGGGTGTAAGATAATGATTGACAGTTTAACTTAAGGATCGGTTTGTTTTACGTTAGTTAATGCATTAATATCATGAACTAATGATATAGACCTATAACACAAATCTGTAAAAGAATTAATACGTATATATATATATATATATATATATATATATATATATATATATATATATATATATATATATATATATATATATATATATATATAATTTCATGTTATACGAACTAACATTAAAGTTCACCCAAAATGAAAATTCTGTTGTCATTTACTAATCCATAGTTCCAAATCCATAAGAATTTCTTACATTTTCGAAACATGCGGATATTTTTAATGAAACCTGAAATATTGTCCATTTACCAAACTTTGATGTTTCAAAATGTTCATAAAGAGAAAAGAAATACCTAGAAATTGAGTGCTTTAATGTGGATCTTCTTAAGAC